>NW_023998453.1:555023-647523 GCF_014805625.2 Glossina fuscipes | reverse complement strand
AACTTTGAGGAAAAAAAAATAAAAAAAATAGATACTCTGTAATATTTGATGCAAATTAATTTTTTGATGATCGTCATCATTATTTTGAGGAAATTAATATTGCGATGATCGTCATCATTATTTTGAGTATATTTTAATTTTTTGAACTTTCATTTTCTTTATTAACAATTTGTAAAATGGCGGCAAGATTATTAACAACTGCCAAGACATAGATGTTCCAAATTTGTTGATCAAGTCCGACTTAACTAACTTTATTTCACCGATTTATCTGATTGTTTCACTTTTTCAAACTTAACGACAAAGCGCCAAGAAATAATTTAGGGACAAACCTCGCGATGCAAGAAAAGTTTTAAAGTGCATTCATTATTTCAACATACGAACATAGAGATAAAAATGGGCAAAAATCGTTTGCATTCTTCATGAAAATGCTTTTCATTAATAGGAAAAATATTGACTGAATTATATCATAAAAGCTGGTAGCGCATTGAATTAATATAAAATTTCTATAAAACTTCTTTACTTCGGTATCCACCAAAAATTCCTATAAAAACGATACGCACACCTACAACCAGTAAGCCAGCATTTTGCACAGTTTCGAATATATGTATATATATAGAAAGAAATTTAAACTACAAAATATATATAAAATGCATTTGAACATATGGTAAAGTAGATTGAAATTGATGCACTTAAAGTATCGAAAAATGTATATAATATAGATACATTTAAATGTTGCTCTACAAACAACATACAAAAAAATTAAAGGTAGAATAGTGGTTGAATGGATGGATGGATGGACGGGTGGATGGATGGATGAATGGATGTCTTCGTAACTGCCTAAATATAAACCGTCAACCGTAAGAAAGAGATAGCAATTATTTCGACCAATTTTTACATGATGTTGTTCCTGTTGTCGTCATGAACTCTCTGGCTAAGATCTCTAAGATGTACGAGTACGTACGAGTGTACGTATTTGTGTTTAGTAAAGATACCTAAGATATGTTTTTGCTTTGATGCAGATATAATTACAAATTTTAATGCGGAAACAACGGTGTAGAATTTATTGAACAAAGGAAGCGTGCGCGTCTGCGCATTAGCTATAAAACAAAACGAAAACAAAAAAAAAGTATACAATTTTTTCAAGGGAAGATAAATATTCGTTCCGTTTTGCTTCTTTTTTTTTTTATATATTTCTTAATGCTTCTCGAAAACTAGATAGACATTTAAACAAATTTGACCATCTGTGCTTCAAAATGCAATACACAAAAAAAAAAAAAAGAAAACGATCAAGAAAATCATGCATTAGCGAAGACAACTAAATACATAGGACTGGGTCACCAAATAATTTGCCAAGTACGATTGACGCGTGTCTAACTTGTTTGGATGTGTAATAATAAAATTTGTGGATTATCTTCTTCTCCTTCCTTTTGATATATGTTTATAAAGTTTCGATAACACTTGAAGCAGAGCAGATGTATGTCAAAGTTCAGATAATAATAAGCAAGTTCAATTGTGTCACCATAAAAGATCATCGCGATTATATATTTTTGAAAAAAAAAAAAAAATAAATAAATAAAAAAAGTCCTCTACTAACTAACGAAGTTACTAACAGGAAAGCCTTTCAGCTGTAGGTGCATGTATTGAATATCCTTTTCAAATATTCTGAATATCCTTTCCTTCATTTTTAGCATTCATTTACAGAGTTTTTGGTTGTGTTTCTTTTTTTTTGTTTTTCACTTTTTTTGTTTATGTTGTGTCTGCTATACGCTTTTTGCTTATGCATAAGAAGTACAGGATCATACTAACACGCAATTGGTCGCGTGTCTCGTGTTTTTTTTTTTTTTTTTATACCTTTTTATATTCTTCTTCTTATTTTTATTCTTCCTTTCGTTTTTATAGTTCCGAAAAAGAGGAAAACGAAACCTACAGGGTTGCGGCTGGAAGTGTCGTTAACTTTTATTGGTATAATCAATTCATACTTGCAAATGGTATCATTGTGTGGCCACAAGTGCGCAACAAATTTATGTAGATATCACTCATGTATTTTTATAGCCATCACAAAAAAGAATACTAAGTTTTTTATATCGTTTGTCACGCGCATTCTGCAGCTTTTAGGTCTAGCGTTAGTTTCGTTGAGAATATATGTACAAATAACGTCCAAATATTGAACACTGCATAATGTAAAGGGACAAAATTTGATTTGGACTTTCCAACGAATAGAAAAAAACAAGAAGATTATAGTTAGGCTGAGGTCTATCGCTCCCTAATCGTATCTTACATAAATGTGTTTCAAGCTTCTTCTTTAAAGTTGAAAAGAAGCTAAAGTTTAATAAAAATTCAATAGCAATTATTAATTAATTAATATTACAATTTAGTCAGTTATTCATTCAGATTAACTAAAATTAAAGAAGAGTTTTGTACAAATAAGACTAAGAAGTCGGTTCCGGCACAGGTAATATAATAAAAGTAGAATTAAAGTCATTCTAATGAATTGTGTAATGAAAAAATTAGACCAAAAATACATAATAACTGATCGCATTCAGAATTGTAGAGAGCCCAAATTGTAATTTTAAATCTATTCACTTTAACAATAGTTTTAGTACTAGATGTTAGCGGGCTAGCTTCTGTTACGTTGCAGCGTTGACAAAATATTATTTTAGTGTTCTCCAAGGTTTATAGTCGGGGAGAATTAAATTCATAGCACAACTGGATCTGAAACATTGAATTTCCTCATATAAATATCAAGAGGTACAAGTATAAGTAAACTTGTGAATAAAGATCACATTTCTGATAATAAGGAACGATGGCAGATCAGACGTAGATTTACAGCGGAAACTAAAGCTCGCAAACGCTATTCGAAACCCCTATAATTCCAATTAAAACACTATGAGGATAGCAAAGAACACCATTGCAACTAACAAAGATAAAATTAAAATTTTTCGGATACGAAAATGTATTAGTCTCTTGGGAAATGAGCGAACAGACCTAGTAGCCAAATCCGTGCCTTCAGCGTCATTAATTATGGAAAGAAGTCCACAGCACATCCATATTACTCTCACATTGGTCTTAACCTCTTTCCACCACTATGTCCAATCAGCGTCAAGAGAATCCATATCAAAGCATTTGCAAGTATCCGTCTTGGTCATATTTACAATACACCACTGGATCCTTAAGGAATGTATTTCTGCAATTTGCAATTGTGAATGAAAGTTTATAGACATCAAAGCCTGTCTAAAACTCAGGGATGACTATTCGGAGCCTCTAACATCTTGCACGCACCTCGAGAACTTATTATGAGAAGAATACACAACTTTATTAAAGCGTCTAGATTAACCATCTAGTTTATCCTTTAGAATGAAGAGCCGTTGAGTTGTTAAATGCAACTGTGCAAATGTTTGGTGCGAAACTTAGCTTTCGCTAAAAGCCTGTAAGCAAAAACTGGCGGGAATATGTAACCTTTTTAAAGCGGCATTCTCAACAATTCCTAGGCGGATGAATAGCATCACCTTTAAGGAAAAGTCCTCTTTAAAAGTATTCGGCACGACTTCCAAACCTATCATGTATTCTTCAATGTATTGCAAAAACACATATACTCTGTACAACAAATTTGACGCGGCCACCACGCCACAAAGAACTTATTTTTTAGCCACAAAGTCGCATACAAAACACAATACCTTGCCGTTAGAAACGTTTATACTCACGACCTTTTCAATATAAGAAAAGCAAGGAAGAGGATGATCTGTTGTTCAGGCATGGTTAACACTAAGGAATCGTAAGCATAAAACGTGGGTCATAAGTTGAATGCATCCATTATAACTTCCAGGACACTGAAAAAACGTTCAAAAATTTTGTTCGAAATTTTATTTACAAAAATTTTTATTCAATATTTTTTCAAAAAATTAAAAACAAATAGTTCCACAAGCCACATTAAAAAGAGCGTTCACCACTGAATCATATTAGCATATGGTGGCGTGTGGTGGACTTGTCCAGAGTATATAATGTACACATCAGTTCTCTTTGTACACTTAATAATCTTCGTCCCAGTTCGTAGACTTTGGATTCTGAAAATCTATATTCCTCTCAGAATTCTCTGGAAGCATAAAATCATAGACATACGTCGTATCGTCTACAAACGTAATACACTCCGTAACGGTAGATACAGTTTGAACTATGTATGGGATTTTAGTAGCAAAATTTTTACTGCATTTAGTCGCCTCTAGGGCAGCGGAAGGCAATTGATGTTGCACGCCATTCAAGGCACGCATAGCCGTATTATAACTGTCAATTATGTTGCGCGCTATTTCGGTAAAATTTAAGACTAACGTCAGAATTTTTCCTAAAAGCGAATTTTGTGACGCAATCTTTTTATAAATGGCTGCCATATCAAAAATATTCTGTTTCATCGTCGAAATCGTTGTCATAGTTTCATATTGTACCGTCGCAACCAAAGATGTAGTGTAAGTGTAACAATCGGCACCTTCGTACATATGCTGTAACGAAATATTCAATTCTGGTATATGAGAGTAGGTGCAATAAGCGGCTCTGGACACTTGAGAAGCGACATTAAATAAAACGCCTAAAGCTTTTGAAATTAATAAAATAATTTGCGGTTTGTTTAACTTTAGCAAATTAGCTTCGATCTCCAAGGACTTCTTTATTAACTGATTGATATTTTCCTGAGCTTGATCTAAAGTGTCCTGCATTATATTTTGTACATCTTGAAGCTCCAACTGTTGCTCTCGACTCAAATCAATTAAATCTGTTGTATTTAATAATTCTTTTATCGTTGGCAATTGACTATCATAGGCATTCGAAGGTCGATTTCCTGTTTTAGTTAGTTCTTCAAAGTAGCGCTGAAATTCTTTTAAAGGTTCCTCAGCGCTATCGCTCTCAGTCAACGTTTTTTGGTTATCCTTCTTCTCCTTACTTTGAGCGATCTCCTTCACTATGAAATCATATTGGAGTTGCATTTCTTGGAATAAAGGGAATAAAGCATTACGTTCCTCGACTCGTAAATCCCTTTCATTTTCTAAAATTGATAGAATCTCCTTATAAGCCCAACACTGATGAATCTTTTAGAAAATAACATTATTAGAAAAGCAACCGGATTAGATAGCCTGATGCTCGAAAACTTACAAGAAATAAATTTAAAAAAGTTAAAATAATCCTCATTGCTGCTGTTAGAATCTAACGATCAAGTGACCAGCGCGAATTTAACTAACAATTGTTATTACTTTAAAAATTATTCGAAGTTTTTTATCGCTATCGGTAATAAATAATTCATTTAGAAGTGATATCGCTTTAGATTGCCATTTAGTTAATCCCTTTAACTAATAAATATTTCATTGTTCATCGTTAACATTATTTATTATACCCATCACCGAAGGATTGGAGGTATATTCATTTTGTCAAAACGTTTGCAACGCCCAGAAGGACACATAAGAAAGGCCCCCTCAAAGTATATATATATATTCTTGATCACCATTACATTCGAAATCGATTTAAGCATACTAAGCATGTCAGGCCATCTATCCGCCTATCCCCCTGTGTCTGTCCACGTGTATAATATCCGTTGTAAATATTCTCCAGACTCCAAAAATGAAGCTATTGACCTCGAATTTGACAGAAACTTTGGAAATTCTGGCACTTAGGTTGACATTGAAAATAAGTTGAATCGGTTGAAGAACACCTGGGCCGCAGACCACGTAAACAGAGGAAGCGAATAAATAATTGCTTTTTTGCTCGTTATTCATAGCAGATAAATGTGCAAAAATTTTGAACGCATACTCTATGGGCGACGGTGTAGTATCTATATAAAAATGGGAAAAGTTCGCCACGCCTACATAATATTGTATTGCACCAAAATTTAATTTTTGTTAAGACTTTTCCAAGGAAGCGCTTACGCGCCCACTCCATATTATACAGCATGAGAGTTAAGTTCGTTTACTTTTTCTTGTTTAGGATAGCGTTGATGGGTATAAAACATTCGATTACGACCGAATATAATTTTCTTACTTGTTTTATATCAGATTCTATTGTATTGATAGTTATCAAGAGAGAATAGCTCTCAACACAGCGCCATCTCTCGCTTACATGTTGTATTTTTAATATTATCATTACGTTTACAACATTGAGTCCTAAATGGAATATATTCTTAGGAACTGCACAATTTTGTTTTCATCTTCCTCGTCCGGTCGTTCATTCATCCGTCCATCTATTGTCCCGAAATTTCTTGTCAACTACTAATTACTATGGGCACTCTTATACGTTTAGTGCAAAAACATGAAACTGCACACTAAAAGCTAGTCCTGCTGTCCTTTTACAAACGCGTACGTTAAAAAAAATCAAAAAAATCCAAATTATTTTTATCTATAACTTTCGGCCCTAAGACGCCAATATCAATTTTAAACGAAACAAGTAAGAAAATACGATTTGATCATGATCGAATCTTTTATACTCATCAGATACTATGCAGCTGGGCAGAGAGACACACGGACAGATGGACCGATGGGCATGCTTGAGTGCATTTCAAATTTTAAACTGCCCAAAAACTTATATATACTTTATGGGGTTTTTGAAGCTTGGAAAAAAAAATTGAACTAAAATATTGCATAGGCATAGTCAACTTCTTCGATTTTCATACATGTTGTACAGCGTCACCCATAGAAAATGCGTTCAAATTTTCGTGCATAAATCTGGTATATTTTATGAATAATGAGCAAAAAAACCAATTTCTTATTCCTTTTCAAAGACAGAGATGTTCTAAGTTTACGTGGTGCAGTGGGCGTATTAATCGACCGATTCGACCCATTTTCAATATCCACTTCAGATCAAGAATTTTCAATTTTCTGCTAAATTCAAAGTCAATAGCTTCATTTTTGCAGTCAGGAGAACGTTTGCAACAGACATTACACAGGGGGATTGGCGGACAAATGGCCAGACATGCTTAATATACTTAAATCGATTTAAAATTTGATGGTGATCAAGAATATATATAGACTTTGTGGGGTCTCTGATGTTTCCTTCTGGCCGTTGCAAACATCTTGACTAAATAAATATACCTCTCATCCATCGGCGAACGGTATAAAAATAGCATATCTTTCAATAAAATCGTGGCAACAAAAGTGGCACTATCTCGCGAAAGAAATTTGGAGGAAAGAGAATAACGAGGGATATTTGAATACGTAAGGACAGTTTTAATTTTCCGATTTTCAGATTAATTCTAAAAACTAATAACCATAATAAGAAAAACTACATGAAGATCTTTACAGTAAAATTCTTAAAAGAAGTACATAGGGATAGATGGGGTTTTTGTTACATCTGCTAAAAATAGAATTGCAAGTTTTTTGCATGTTATGTGTTGCGAAATGGCAGAGAAGACGACAACAATTGTTCTAAGTCTATTGCCGACGATAGGTAATCAAAGCCAAAAATTTCCTCTCCTTTTCCTAATCTCTCCATAACGGGCTACTCAAACATTTTTTAGTTTAGAAATGTTTATCAATAAACATAAACACTCCCCAAAAGGTATCTGTTAGTATCTTAGAGCAATTAGAAATCAACAGAGAGATAGAAAAAATTATAATATAACCTCCCAGATGGTGTCTTTTGAATGCTTAGACACAAGGGTCAAAATTTCAAAGAAAAAGCTTCTTTTCATCCCTATATTGTAGAAGGTTCAAATCATTTCTTAAATTAAAAAAAAAAAGCTTCTTTCCATGAAAAAAATTACAGAACTTTAAAAAAAATAAAAAGTTAGATCTTCCGAAGTATGTAACCTTTTGAAGTTATTATTAATATAAAAGTTCTTAGACTAAGAGAAGAAAGACATAGAGCAACATAGGCTATCGGCTCTAATTTACAAAAGCACATTAGATATTGAGCCTAGTAGTTTTGATAAAGTAATGCATTGCATTGATATGCTGTTCTGTAGCGGATTTTAAAATGCCCATAGGGTTAGTCGCTTCAAATGTAATACTTCTAGCCAAGAAAAAGTTAAGGCAATCACTGTGAATGTGCTTTATAGTGAGAATTTGCCCACAATTGCAGACTGGGGAGAAAGACTTCTTTAAGATCCATTGGTAAGTTGCAATTGCATGGCCAAGACGAATTCCCGAAAATGTTTGAATCTTGAATTTCGCAACATTTGTTGGATATAAAGGTGGAATTAATTGGGGGTTAATAGAAGAGTAGTGCTGATGATGATGGTATTGTCGATTTCCTTCTGTAATTTTCGAGATGCAGAAGCAGCATACTTCGCCGCTCGATCACCCTTCTCATTTCCCAATAAACCGATATGACTTGGTACCCAAAGCATTTTAATTTGTTCGCCGGGTATTGTAATGATATTCCTTAATTTGTTGATGGTGCTGCATCTCGATGTTGTAGGATTCCGTATAAAACAAACTCTTGAAATATTTACTTTTGATTTTTTCATTTTATTCTTCTTTCATTTGATTGTTTGCCCTCTAAAGCAATATTAATAAATAAATACAGTTCACTAATTGATAAACTGAAAATTACAACTAATGTTTATTCTCTATGACTAGACATAGCTTTCTTTATGGCGTTTCACGTATTGTTCGCTTTGTGATTTATTTAAACGTTCGTTTTGTATATTCACGTTGGCTTTCGATTCCTCCGTAATATTTTGTCTTGCTTGTTGTAAGGCATGTGGAGATGACTTCGATTTATTAATTGTCGAAGGCGATGTCATATCATCGCTATTTATTAAACGAGGTATCGCTATAACATCAGACCATAAACTTTGGCGACACAATGTTGACAGAGCGCTATTACTATTACTCGCTGTTAGAGGTACATTTGATATAGTTTCGCTGCTGGTATTCTTCGGTTTCTTCTTGCCTTTCACTTTACGCAATTTCGAAGCCAACGTAGCAAAGCCCAATTTACTGGTTATCTTTCGAGAACGTGTAACTTGGCGCGGAAATGAATTATATAAAGCACCAAAATCCTGATCTGTACCGGTATCCGAATGAGTGGCCGGTGTTTCGTCTCTAAGAGTGTTGGCGCTTAAACTTTTTGGGATTTCTTCTTGTTCCATTTCAGTGCTCTCATCATCTACCAGAGAACGCTCATCAGTCGTAGTAACAGAACTTAAGCTTAAATCGCTTTGGCCTTTTTCGGGCCACTGTGAGAGTTGCTTTGTTTCTAATTTATGCGGTTGCGCTTGCTGAAGGCTGGGAAAATCGGCAAAACCCTTTAAGAAATCTTCTTTTGCTTTTTTCAAACGCAAAGCCCTTTCGGTGAGCGGAGTTGCCGGCTTATAATAAGTTTCCGCGTACATTGGACTAGATGGTTCCGAGGTCGCGGGCTCGGGATAATTGAATTTGGTATATTGCGTAGTAGGAGTCAATGATTTACGTTCCCATTTACGATGAATACGTGGTAAAGTGTTATCGAATTTATCCGTTGACACAGTGTTGGCAGTTTGCGATTTCGAAATTTTCGTTTCAATCTTTTTAACAGTAATCCCCCTCGTGTGAGTTTTATCTGCGTGTTTTTTAAAAACATGTTCGATTTTCTCATTCGCCGAATTGATTTTTTTAGTTTTACCCTCAATATGCGATCCTTTGATTTTGTTTATTAAACGGAAACTGTCATTGGCTAAAGGTGGTCGTGTTGCTTTAGTCAGTTTTTTATTACGGATATTTTCCATACTATGGGATTTCTTATCATTACTGTCATTTGTTTCCATATCGGTACGTGTATCGTCTAAACTGAGAGACTTATGAACTAACAGTAACCGTGGCTTAACTTGTTGTTCCAGTTGTTTTATTTTCGCATTATATGTCCAATAATCAGATTTGCTTTCGTTGTCCTCTAAAGTAACTGCATTTAGTTTAAGATCATTTTTTTGAATTTGCTCCACAGGAGAATTATCCACTTCTTGTTCGATAACAGTTAAGCCATCCACAGCGGCTGGTTCTTGTACCGTTGTGAATAGTTTTCTTTTAGTTTTGACAAACACGTTCGGCAATGAAGTGGAAATTGTCAACGGCAGAATTAAAGAAGCAGCAGTTCGTATAGGCTCTTTCAGGGGCGCGCTCTCACGATTTTCTTCTATACGCTGGCCCGGTTTAACTTTTAGTGTATAAATCATATCGTCAGCGTTAAGTTTTGGATCGTCATCAAATGATCGTTGCTTTAGCCGGTAGCTTTTCCGTTTTAAACGCCTCGGAGTTTCTAAATTACTGCCATAATTATTGTCCTCATCACTGCTATCACTATCCGTTTTACTGTTCTGACGCGAGCCTACTTTACGTAAACGAATTTTTTTCTTACCACCACCACCGCTACCGCTGCCTGTACGAGTAACTGTAACGTTCGGAGTTTCGGTATCGTTCTCTACTACCGAAGCGCTTAATTCATCGGTAGCCTCTAACGTTGTGGACATTTGATCGCAAGTTGTATCACCCGGCTGCGTAATAACCGATGATTCTAATCCATCTTCAGAAGTTATATTAATATCGGGTACATTATCTCTAGAACAAAGGGGCCCGTTACCAACTGAAAGTGATAAATAAAACCATTGAAAAACCAATGCATTTCTTTAAAGACCTTAGTGATGAACACTTGCGCAAATTATGCTTTAAAACCTCCAAACATTCTCGCAGACCATGAAATTCTTCGTTATACTCTGCGTTGCGTTCCTTCATAATCTCCTGGCAACAAGCTTCGTCTAACGGCGATTTGGCGCTCTATTGAATATTAAGATTAATGACTAATAACAATATAGATCGGCACGATTAACTTGAAAAACTCTTACCAAATCTCTTAAGCGACTTAATTTGACTTGCGCATCAGATATAGCATTTACTAAAGCGGGCTTCGTCAGATTTTCCGAGTAATAAGTATAGCTGTTGCGTATCAAGGTCACTACGGATTCACATTGCTTCAAAATCATATTTTCCCCTATATCTGGTGATTTTTGTTTCAATAATTTCAACAATTCTTCGGTATTTTTCAATACATTCAATAACGGAGTTACATTAGTATGAGACTCAAAACTTTGCACCCTCCTCGTATTACTAAAATATGTGCATGAACAAAGATGTGAAAAGGATTATTATGATAACTGTCGCGAAATAAACTCACCAAAAATCGTTACAAGTAATTTCTTCATATTTATAAATTGGTGTCTGTTGCTTATCCCAGGGATTTGCAGTTATCAATGCTGAAGCTGTTTCCACAATATGATCCTCGACTTCGACCACAACAGCTTCGGGTTCTTCAAATCTTTTAAACTCATTCCCTAAAGTTAAAACTTCCGTGCTATTTACACCCTTTTCTTCTATATTTTTCAGATCATTAACATCGTTCAACGATAAACTGGACGCCTGTTGCGATATCATCGGTATAGCTGCAGAAGGTGCTACGCTGTCTAACGATAACGATCTACTTAAGGTAGGTGGATTTTCTTCTATATTTTAAGAGAAAAGTAATCAAATAAGAAAATTATATTTGAACGTGACCGTATCTTTTATACCCATCATCGTTATCTTAAAGGAAAGAATCAGATATAGGTTCTCTATAGCATTAGGTGGGCGTGGTTGATATTTTCTATTTTCAGAATAAAAGTGGAAATTTTTATGATGTACGTGTTGTACTTCATGAATAACAAGCAAAAAAAAAAAAAAAAAAAAACACGGGAAGCAAAGGTGTCCACAGTACGTTTTGAGAAAACGAATTAACCTCTCAACCTTTGATTATAGGTATAAAAACCAATATATAATGAAAATTGATGGAAATTAAGAAAGAAGACTTACGGGCATTGGTCTCTTTCGGTATTCTTTTAACATCGATTGGACAATAACCGGGATGTAGTAAAGCGAACGTGGAAGCTTCGGGGCCGATACCGCGCGCTTTCTCCCACTCATAAAGTTTACGGGTAAACTTGCGAGAGATACCTTCAAATTTCATAACACCAGCTGATGTTTTTACTTCAATCTCTTTAGCTGGGTGATCACCAACAATAGCTTTCAATTTGGCCAATCTAAAAAAGAACAAAAACGGGAATAGAGAGGGGAGGACAAGGTAACAGAAAAGAAAAGAAAAGCAAAGCAGAAAAAAAAGAGAGAATAGGAGAAGAGGGGAGAAAGAGAAGAGAAAGAAAAAAAGGAAAAAGTGAAGTGTTGTTAGGAGAAGTTAGGAGAAGAAAAAGGAAAAAGAAGAAGAGAGGATCGAATGTTTTATAATAATGGGATAATGGGATTTTGGTCAATTTTTTTCATACCTCTCCGATTTCTCTTTATCAGGAGGCTTATGTTTCTCGGCTTTCTTGTCATCATCGGATTCACCTTTTCTACTGCCACCACTACCATGCTTATGGGAACGTTTTAAAGAGTCCGCACAACTTGTTGAAGAACCGCCGCGTTTGATTTTATTCCATTGTTCTGAAACAATTACGCTACAAATTCAACTCATCTTTTATTATTTTATTTAAATTCACCTAATTTTTTTTGGAACTCTTCCGGCAAATCTTTTTGTTCGGGTAACGGACTTAAACCCTGGCCCTCCAACTTTAATTGTCCTGTTTTCCATAAATTCCAATCAATTTTTATGTTATTGTTTTCTTTAACACATGTTGGAGTTAAAGTCGCAGATGCGGTTACATTCTCTTTCGGTGTTGTTGTGTGCAGCGTAGCTTGACTTTGTATACCTCCTATTGAAGCTTGCTTTTTAACGCGCCATTTTTGTAACTTTTTCTTAAAGTCGGGGGTAAGATTTTCCTCTAAAAATTTGGTCGTTAAATTATTGCTCATCATCGACGGACTGGGCGATAAAGGCTCTGGTGTTTTATTAGCCGTTATTAATGAAATACCTGCAAGTGATTCGTACAAAAGAAAATTGTACGCAAATTTATTTAAAACTAAAGTCGAATTTTTACCACGACTCGTCTTCATTTTCTCCCATTCCTTACGCTTAGCCTCAAATTCTTTATCCAATTTGATTCGCAGCAATTCATAACGTCGATTGATTTCCAATTGCTGTTGTTCAAAACTTTTACGCGTCATCAAGTCATTGGGTGAATTTGATTCGGAAAAATCACCACTAGATAAATCTTCACTTTCTAATTTGATAGGTGAGCGAAAGCAGTAAAGCAGCAGTTTTTAAGTAAAGAAAAAAATTTAAAGTAAATGAGTTTTGAGAGATTTTTTTATTTTACTACTAACCGAATTCAATAAAACAATCTGAATGTCTGGAGGGACTTGAAGGCACAGATGAATTGACGGGTGAACTGATTTTCTTAACAGCCGTACGATTAAGCGATTGAGTGCCATCTTTTGGACTGGCTTTCAATAAATGAGGTGATGTTGTATAATAATTAAGATCAATGTCGGTTAAATCCTAATTAAGAAGATTGCCAAGGGGAAGGGAAAGTCATTAAAACGGGATCAATGATAAAGCGTTTTTTTAATTATGATAGTATGATTCTCACATGAGCCACACCTGTTTAATATTAAGATTTAATGGACGGGGAGGAACACGTGTTTTACGTTTGCCAGTTCCGCTGAGATCGGTTTCAACATCTTCAGGTACAACTTCAAAGTCGGTTATAGTTTTGTATTTACGCAAAGATTTATTGCTTGTTGACTTTGTCGGAGAAACACATTTGTGCGACTCATTCGGAAGCGATGTATCTAACGTTTTTGTTTCTTCAGCTACTTTTTTTTCTGCCGCTGAATTCATTACATAATTTTTCGATGAATCTTTACCTGTTTAATAAATATTTTATGAAATTAATTCAAGCACCATAGAATACTTAGACATATATTTACGCATATTAGGTTGAGCATTATTATCAATATCGTCCATTGAGCTGGCAGAGCTCATAGTACCCTCGCTTAGTAAGTGGCCCGAAGATGAACTCAAAATGCTGTCAGCTGAACTACCACCGCAAGGTACAGACGGTACTCGTAGATATCTTTTAATAGAAAACACAAATAAAATCAATTGAAACGATTCGTTACGTTAAGGCTTTCACTTACCTCGCCACTTCAGCATTGTTTGGTGTAAGAACGTCACGTGTACCCTCCGTTATAACTGGTACATTGGCTTTTTCCCATTTAAAAGCCGCTTTCACTTTAGTCCATTTCGAAACTTTTGATTTGCTATCGCCGTAAGTACTCTGCCTCCTTAATAAATGTTGTTTAACAGCATTATTTTTATCGCTTTCACGTGCCTCGCGTAAACTGGGAATATCTTCTATCATAAAGGATCTACTGCGTTCCCGATGTCTAGAAAGGCAAATAACATGACTATAATATTTCTTACTAGCTTACTAGCTTAAGCATATCTTACACTTTGATCTCTTGACTTTTAGTTGCCGCTATTTGCTCTGGCTTTAATATTGTTTCTAATAAAGCAATAGATTTTTCTATATCTTTATTATCTACATCCTTAGATGAGCTAGTCGGAGCAGTTGTTGTTGCTGGACGATCCTTAATATTTTTCTCATCTATTACCTGTGGCATCTATAAAATAAGAATTGTAAACATTCCATACTTGACGGACTTACCTTTCTCTGTAGCAAATTCACATAACGTAGGCGTTCCTTACTTTGCCGTAACTCTTTCTCCACGATTATGTAATGTTCCCACATTGTGTACATACGATTTAATTGGTCCATGGCTCCATAAGCCGCCAAAGCATTGGTAATATTCGAATTCAAACGATTCTGTAACGGTTCCATGATATATTCAAACTCTTTGCGTAATTTCTCACAACATTCACATCTATCCGCTTCGTCCGTTGAACTATCCTCCTTCGTCGAATTCTTATGCGATTTTCTGCAATCACTTGCGATACTTTGCCTTAGAAGTTTTTGATATTCATTTTGTCTTTCTCCAAATTTTAGCAGACCTTGAAGTTCGCTGGAAAAATTTTTTGTAATAGGCGGATAAATGAAAACATTTTCTTGGGCTTCTCGTACCCGTGGATCGGGTGGCGGTGTTGGTAATGATTCTCGCGTTATAATAGTGGAAGTGCGTCGTGAAGCCGGCCGGGAAGGTGTCGTATTTGTTGTATTACTTCCCGATGAGAGATATTTTTCTTGTCCTCGTTCCATTTTATAAGATATCTATGAAGTTTGCGTGCTATTCAAAACGAGAGAGAAAAACATGTAAGAACATTATAGTTGGACAAGGCCGACCATTAAATACCCTACACCACATTGTCTAAAAAAATTCTTATTATTATTATAGAACACAAAAATTATATCTTGTCTCTGTATAAAGACATATTTTTCATGCGCCTCTTTATGGGAAAGCGGGCCCGAAACGCAATCTAATGTAGCACAAGTTTAATCTTTACATAGGGTAGGGTATAAAAATAGACTTAGGTGCTCGAAATTTCGTAGAGGTCACTTTTGTATGAAATTATTATAATATTGTGGGTCAATTTCGATCACTACATATTAAAACTTAGACTTTTCTGCTCTACAAAGGATCAATTTTTATGAAAATCATTATTAAAGTAGGATCCAAAAAATAGGCCGAGATGGTCCAAATTTGGCACAGTTAATTTTTTATGTTAAATTACTATTACGAACTTCAGTTTTCGTTGTATGCGAGAGGGTTCAAAAATTGTCCTGGTCGGTCCAAAGTTTCCATACCATTTTAGAATGCCGAAATGCTACTACTACTTAAACACTTTTGCCGAGAAATTTGAAAATGACAATATTTTTCCATATAATGACTTATCAGATTAGGGCAATGGTCGAAAAAGTGATTCGATCCGAACCACGTCCTTAAGTTAAAACTCGTCACTTTATCAAATTTCATCAAATTACTCAAAAATTGAGAATTGTCTCTTGATCAAAAATTTACATGGACAGACATCAGAGAGGCAGAGGAACAGACATGCTTAGGTCAAGTCAGATTATGATTCCGAATCGATTGGTATAATAAAAGGTGGGTCCATCTTAACCCCTTCTGCGCGTTATAAACCATCGCACTAAGTTAGTATGCCCTGTACAACAAGTGATGTAGGGTATAAAAAAAGAAGTGTATGTGAAGAAAAAATAATTAATATTGTGAAATTGAAAAATGTTGATCTAATCGAATTCACTTTGTTTTGCGCATGGAAA
The DNA here is from genome assembly GCF_014805625.2 of Glossina fuscipes. Lineage (NCBI taxonomy): Eukaryota > Metazoa > Arthropoda > Insecta > Diptera > Glossinidae > Glossina > Glossina fuscipes. The sequence continues at coordinate 631,412 of NW_023998453.1, read as the reverse complement.
CAAATCGGATTTTATAGCGTTAAGTTCAATACAAATCTGTTCAGTTACTATGACAATGGATTACGTGATTTTTTTTTTAGGAAAATCACACATTTGATAATGAAGATTACCCGATTTTCTAGTAAGCGATATTCTTAATATGTAATAACCGAATACAGACTCATGATGCCTTACGTGACAATTCAGCTGACAATTTCACGTCTAATGCCTAAAAAGGCTTAACGTGACAGTATCAGAACGATATGTGGTATCAGTGACGGACAGAGTACTTGTGGGAACCAAAGCAAATCGATTTGAATCGCGATATTTGAACGAATAAGACGACAAGATGCACCGAAATGTTCCAAACAAAACGTACCACAAACGATTCATTTGTGAACTGATCTTCTGAAAATTTGGAATAAAGCCTTCGCTTTCTGAAAAATCACAATTCAGTGGTACGAACTTAATCTTGAAAATATCTGCATAAAAATGTGAAATCGCGAAGAAAACTAAGAAAACTAGATCTAAGCGCGACTAACGGCAAGATCGTCGTCCTGAATAGAAGAGTCTAGCAGTTTTCTCCGTTTCTCTTCTTCACAATATAAAGCCGCTAACTACTTAGTGACTGGCGTCAAAGAAAAAAAAATGTATAATCCGTTAATGGGAATTCATCCTTCACCCCTTAAGATAAATTAATAAGAACTAGACCTTGTTTTGAAGTGCGAACGGACCATTAAGCAGCGAAACGTTAATCCTGACAAATAGTTTTTTTTCTTTTGAAAAAATAGTGAAATTTTCAAAATTCCATTTATCGGTGTACACATGCTTGCCATCCGATCGAAAACAGGTTTTCGTTTTCTATTTACGTGTTCAGAACTTTAAGAATTCCTTTCGACGGATGTGAGTATTGATGATATATAGTTTCGAAGATTACATACGAAATGAAGCGTTTAATATACCTCCATTTTGTTATTGTAATATGTTGAGCAAAAGTAATTTATATTTCATTTCATTTGAATGGTTGTAAAATAAAATTTATGTATGTTATATTTATATAGAAAAACTACTTTTTGCGAATAATTTGTATATTGAAATAAAGCGAAAAGTATTTGTAATAAATAATAGACGGGAAAAAGCACGTTTCATCATAAGCGCAAGAAAATCAAAAGCATTGCCGGAACACATCTTTGGAAATTATTTTTAGCAAATATGTAAAACAAAGCGAAACATGAATCTTAATACGGTTCAAAACTGAAGGCATTTCAAAATTTATATTCGAAATCTATAAGCTAATTATCCCTATTAGTAGTCAGCGCATATTAAGTTCATTACAATCACTTTTTATTGGTACTTTTAAGCTTATTCTTTGAATTTACTTTTAAACGTATTGACTAAACTTGACTTGAGCACAAAATTGAAAGCCACAACTTATCATATTTACCGAGTCTTGTATTTGGTTCGGTTTCATTGTTCGAGAGTTTGACTCGAAAGTCCCACACAAAGATGATAGAACTCATCATTTGTTATTCGTTCTGGAAATCGGAACAAGCATTGAAATGACTTGCTCGCTTCTTAGTAGGAAAAAGAAGAACTTTTCGGATGACGAGCCGGAAAGTAAAGACTGCCAGACATTTAAACGCATAGATCTAATGATGATTAAAAATAGTTGCGAGCCTCACATGGCGTGCAGCTTACCTTGAAAGGAACCAGTTTAAAGCAAGAAGGACAACACAAGATTAGATACTTGTTATTGATCTTGTATACCACTTAGTGAACATTTTATTGATAGAGCTTCTTACACATTTAAAAATAAAAGAGAAGTAGGAAAGACTTTTCGTCCTTTTTTAACGGTGATGGTGAACTATAATTTTATGAATACGCGACGGCGGACACAATAATAGTCGGACCACTCGACGAAAACAAATTCACTTTGTTTTTGAAAGTAACCGTTATATAAAACATCAAAGCATAGCACAAGGAAATGTTGTATAAAATTCCATGCAATTTACTATATTGAATTTAAAAATCGAAGCGAACTTGTAGTCGCACAATAGTAGTGAGAAAAGATGATGATCCACATGTGTTATGCCGCTACCGACTAACCGCTCTCTATAGCTATGACCAAAGTAAGCTCTACCGCACTGAGATTTCAATCTGCGAATACCGGCTTAGTAGTCACGATTCTTATCTATTTGATGAATAACTCATCTAGATCCACGCGTTCGAATCATATACCGGGAATTTTATTACTCCGAATTCTATTAAAATTCTTTCTAAAAAGAAAATCCGGCGCCCTGTCTTTGATCTCCATGGCATAGTTACTCTTGTTGAAGCCTAAAGGATCAACATCTATATCTGCGAATAGTTGTAAGATTTTTCCCATGTACAAAGCACGTTAATGTCTAAAATCTCGTGGCGGCTTGGCGGATTAACGATCTACGCATTTGTCACCGATCTTATGTGACTTCGAACACTTTTACGCTTTTGCCATGTCCAACTCTATTGTTTTTGATGGTTCATGGAATATGATAAGATCTTTTTTGTAGCCATATGTAGTTTGCCTGTTTGAAGTTGAAGCAGCGTTTTTTTTTTTTTTTGCCAAAGAACAAAATTCTTCTTCGAGAGATATAGGAGACCAAAATTGGATCCAGGTGTTTAAGGATAAATTAAGCATACGACATATATACTCTTCAACGACTGATGAAAGTATCAATTTGACCATATTTGTCTTAATACAAAGATAACTCACGATAACTCTTTAATGTACATAAATATATATACGAGTTTGACTTCCAAGTGTGGACTTTCTGACACACTCATTTTTATAGAGCCTAATGATTTTCCCTTGACATTACCTCCATATTTTAAATAAAAAAAATTTGCGCGTCTTTGTTTAATTGCGTGTCGTAAAATTTATAAGCTTATCCTGGAGAAAGGCACACCACAACTACTTTTGATAATTTTTCAAAAATTGCCTACATAAGGGAACTCAAATCAGTGTCATTTTCACCTAAATAGCTCAGTGAATAAATGCAATTAATATTTTTTATGTGAACATAGTTCACGAATTGAATTATTTCCGAGATATCTGTACATATTGTAAAAGTGGTTTTTTGGCTGATGGGGTAATCCGCCTTTATTTCTTCGACAATGGGAATGGAGACTCACTTACCAGAGATGGGAAGTGTTGCAAATCGAAAAGCCTTGAATTGGATAGTGTGGATGTAAGCAGTACCTAATTTTGATAAAGCCGAGCTGCATACCATGCAGCACGTCAAACAATCAAAGTATTAGGTGATGAGTTTGGCGATAATTTCAAACAAATTTCGACATCAGCTTGCTTCCACGAATTTCTTGTAGAGGTATTTGCAGCTGTTCGTATTAAGAAATGATATCGAACGTTCTTTTGCCGATTAAGTGCGATTTAGTGAAGGAACTTGCAACCTGGGAGATCAGATACATAAGAATTGTGCCCGCGAAGAGAGCTTCAATGGCTATTTAAATTGAAATTTTTGTTTAGCTGCATAGAATATATATCAAATTTAATTTGAATAATTGAATATTGTACGCCAACGCGTTCCTTTATTTTCATCCTACTTTAACGTAATTATATTTTATCGATTGCTCGATTCTTCGAATACGAAATAGTTATATGCATTTGGAGAAGAAGGTAAATATTATCCACCTATCAGATCAAATCAAACCAAACCAAACCAAATTGAATTATGAACATACACACACACACACTTTTGTGATTATAAAGAAAAATTAATGATTTCTAAAAATTGAAAACAATGTCCAAATAAATGAAAATGGAAAGAAGTTAAATTATTTAGAAATATTTATATTCTAAAAATATATCTGAAAAAACATGAAAATGAGAACACTTTTGATTTGTATAAAAATCATTTTAATTATTTGTTTACTTTAAGCGATTGAAAATAATAAGAAAATAACACAAATAAACGAAATAATAAAAAAAAGCATACGCTATGATAATTGCAATTAAATAATATTAATAGTGAAAAGACGAAAGATCAGCTTGTATCGAATATGCTGATGCTCATCTAATGAAATTTTTTTAAGAAAATTTTTTTTTTTTTTTTTTTTTATTTACAACAATACAATGCAAAATAATCGAAAACTATTTAATAAAACCTTTGCCATTTAAGATACAAGGGATGGAATCATTCCTTTAAATGAAAAGAAGCCTTTTTTTTTTTTTTGCTTGGCTACTATCGGAGACGTGTAAATCACAGTTTTGTACCTACAGGGAAAAACCGAAAATGAAGCTTAAAGTGTAATGTAACCATGGGATCATTTTATTGAAAATTCAATTTAAAAAAATGGGTCAATTTTTTTATTGGCAAAAAAATCGATATATTTTATTAATAAACTTAATTTAATTAATTAATCCATAGACAACAATGTCAACGCCAAAGCATCCGAATAAGTACAGCAAACTTAAAAAACATGATATAAATAAATGGGCCAATAACAGGGCAAGGGACTTAAGTTTAGACCACACACACTTCATCATTTCAGGTAATTTCCTGCTTGAGTCGATAAAAAAAAAAAATAATCAAAGGAAAGTAATCATAACGCAGTATTATCCGTTAAGTCGGGGACGTTTATTTTTTATATATTTTTTTCGTATATTTTTTTTCTTACGTTCATAGTGCCCTAGTCCGTTAAAATCTGTGTTTAATTTCATGACAATATTTTCTCTAGCTAATGTACGTGCATCTATAAGAGTACACTTTCCGATTCATCTTTTTTTCCTCGGGTGGCGGCCAAACGTTATCTCTGGGGCAATTTTCTGAACTTTGAGAATAGCCAGAAATTAGGCGATACCGAGGAATGCAGACGAAACGGTTAAATAAAACTTTCCGCTGAATTTTGAACACAAGCACTTGATATTTTTAATCACAAGTAGTTAGTCTTGCTACCACACTACAAATGCTTAGCCTTAGTGAGCCTTGCTTAGTGAGCGAATCCACACAAATTACTTAAACAAATAGTTTTTATATCGTGGAGAATCATAACTTCGAAGGTCCTATACGACGGTCAGGCAAAGAAGCATAACCGCTGGTGAATAATCTACAAAAAGCTTGCAAAATTTCTCTTTAATTTTGGACGCTTACACATAGATATAGCGAATCATTTGGACGAATTTACAGAACCCGTCAATGTCTATGGCCAATTTCGGTTTCCTGTTTCCCATTTTTGCGACAACAATTTCTCACTCAGTCAATTGTGTGTGGATTTTCGTAGAAATATGTGTACATGCGAAACGTCCCAACACCCAACACCGAAGGATGCCAGCGTACCCATTTTGTTTTTTTTTTTTTCAAAAGGAAGCTTCAGAGACCCTATAAAGTGTTCTTAATCAGCGTGGAATTCTGAATTGCTTCAGTTATGTCTGTCCATCTGTGTGGCTTTGTGTGTGTTTGTTGGTTGCAAAAATGAAGATAACGACTTCAAATTTTGGTGGAAGCATTGGAAGTTTTTGCACCCAGGTTAGAATTGAAAATGGGTCAAATTGGTCAGAGCAGAAATCCGCAGTATAACGTAAACTGAGATTTTATGCTTCTTTATCATAAGGCAAGCAAAACCGAATGTTTGAATCTATATCTATATTATGCGAAAAGCCAAGTGGGTTAGCTCCAAATTAAATCTCGCATTTTTTGTTACAATACCTTCGATATGGGCATCACATAAAAGGGCTTGGACAGTGGAATGCGAAAAGCTTACTGTGTTCTAAATTAATTAAGATAGAAATCATGACTTAGTGGAGAAATGTTTTCTTAAAAATACCTTCCGTAGGGGCAGCAAATCATAGGAGTTGGAGAGTAGAATGCAGTAAAGTGGGTTAGTTATAATTTAATTCTGGTGGATGTTTAATTCGTAAAGTCATGGGGCGTTTACAAAAAACGGATTTCTTAGACATTAAAACCTTAAGATGGATATAATATAACTGTCTTACTTGTTCGTTTATGCGTGTTTACCTTTGGTAATTAAACTACACCAGTTATGAAATTTTATCAAAGAAATTGAACCGACTTTACTTTATTCCTTCAGTTTTCGGCATCTTAAAAGTTCAAACAGGTTGACGAACGCAAAACTCGAAGGATGAAAACATAGAGGGACTGATAGACCGAACCGAAAGTTGGATGGAAAGATAGAGAAATGAACGGAAAGGAAAAAGGGACAATGGGAAAAATCGAAAGATGGAAAAAAGGAAGAATCGAAAGATCGATGATATAAACGGAAGGATTGAAGTGCGGACGGGCCGTCAAATGGAATAGATCAAGAAGCTTTATGTGCTCTTCGATGTGTAATTCTGAACGTTATAATATATATAATAAATAAATAACGAAATTAGTGTATTCTCCTTATTCGATGATGGATGGAAAAATGTTTTCTTTTTGGTTGTTGTTGTTGTTCTTGTTGTTGTTGTTGTTATTGAATGATATACATAAACGAAATTTTATTGTTTTCTTATGTTATTTAAATTAAAACGAACACTTCAACAATATTATCGTCGTTCAACATATCCATAATCATCATTTGCTTAAGTGTGCATATCTTAACAAAAGATTCTAAGCACATGGATGCATATATTAGATTAGTTGTCTCGGAACTCGGCTCTCGTCTTCTCCTACGGTGATTGATGAGAGATATGTTCTCTTTTAGTTTTGACTTTCGATCATATCAAACGATAATAGAAGACAAGCAACCAAAAAAAGCAAGCAAGCAAGCAAGCAAGCAAGTAAGCAAGTAAGCAAGCAGGAAAGCAAGCTAGCAGGAAAGCAACACTTTCACTCTTTGCCAATCTAAACATACAAATATAACGAATACGAGTTGACGGGGTGCGATGGATAAGGTGAGTAAATGAAAAGAAAATAATAATAATAATAATAGCAACAACAACTAAAGTAAAAAAAAAAAAAATTGTACAAAAAAGAAAGAAAAATATAAGTATATGTGCCGAGAACCTCAATATATAAGTGAATTTTCCGACATCTACACACAGAGTCAGACAAGCCCACACAAATACTTTTTATTACCACTTTTTTTTGTTTTTTTTATTTATTTATTTTTTTTTATTTCATATAATTCTTAAATTCTCTTATTTAATTAAAATAATTAAATCGAATTTGATAATTTTTTTTTTTTTTTTGAAAATTTTTTGAAAAAAACTTCTTTACGCACTTTTTCCTATAAAATGCACTTTTATTTATATGTATATATATATATATATATTTGTTATATACATATTATGCACGTATCTTCGAATTTCTAAAAACACTGTCGTTCTATTATAAATTATTTGAAATGGTTACAATATGCATAGACACGTACACACACACACACACATATATATATATATATATATATATATATAAAACGAAAACGCATACACAAACACACCCGCGTGCAATGCATTTTCGCATTATTTTATTTTCGTTACGATATTCATCCGTTGCGCTTAACGTTCAATACTATTCTGAGTGAAATGGAAAACTTTTCAAAAATCTCTTGAAAATTTTTCTTTCGATTTGAAATTTAAACAAAACACAAGAGAATAAAATCATCATTTGAATGCTCATTAGCAATCTCCCGACAAAACCGAAATGTTTCCTTTAGTTAATTATTAATACTCTTTACGAAATCTTCTATTATTAAAGTTTTCAAAAATTTTCACTTCAAAAGCATTTTCAAATTACTTGCGTACCGTACCGTTTTTTGATCAAATTTATGATAACAAACAAGAAACTTGACGTTTTATAGAATTCATTATATTCAAAAGATTTTCATTTTCCAATTCTTTTTCAAAACGACCGCAATGCAAGAGCAATAAATCAATTAATAATTTGTCATTTCTTTTTTTAAAATACTTTTGCGGTTAACTTTAAATTTTGAAAGCGTTATCAACTACACTGATCGCCGCCATGTCCCTATGAAATCGTTACTACGGGCTCATCATTCTCAAATTATTTGTTCTTTAATTTGCTAAATTGATCATAAGTCTGTCGATTAGTTTTCGACACATTATCGGAGTTCGATATCGTCGACCTTAAGCAGTGTTTCTATGGACTTTTGGAATTTGTTATCCTAATATTACTTGGCCGCGTTATACTTTGGAAGTTTCTGCGCGTCAAATTATTCAGAATACATGCACGTAGTCAAGCATAAACTGAACGGAACTTTTGCTCATTATTCACATATTATGAAGGATAGAAAGCTGAAATTTCCCACTTTTTACTTTACTTGACTAGTTATGTGCAAAATTGGATAAAAATCGTTCCTGCCCACATGAAATTGTAAATGATAAAATTTTCATTTCGTCACTAATTTGAGTATTTATACTCATTGATTCTAGGGTAAACGAAACAGAATGTTTAAAATTACTTTACGCAGTCCTCAGTTATATACCATCTGCCTAGAAATGCGTTAATTTCGAAATATATATGGGAGACCCGACCCCATAAACAATTCCAACGATATAGGCATCAAACGAAGGAGCTTGGAGTGTAGAATGCGAAAAGTTAAGTGTTTTAATTCGAAATTAATTTTGATGGTCGCCACGACGTAGTGAATTAATTTGTTCGTAACAATAGTGAACAAAAAATTGGAAGACAAATTTTATCCTATTCCCTCCTTCATAATCGTAAACAAAATCGTGGGACGATAAAGATTGTAATAGTGCGAGATGCCGAATGTAATTTCCTTACCAGTTCGTTATTGGACTTAGTCATTAGTTAGATAGTTAGTTAGCATTTCTTTAAGCATCATATCTAATTTTCTAGAGTTTTAATCAAATTACAACAACATTTTTGTAATTGCCCCAAAACAGAATTTAATTGTTTCATTCCATTTAAAGTTGTTCTCCTTACTGTTACATACTTTTATCGATGCAATTTTGTATTGAGAGCGATCCTGATGAGAAAAGCCTCTTAGGTTGTCTCAATTTACGATTCCGCCATTACTTTGCTTGTTATTGAAAAACTATGTTTGCGGGGTAAGTTATTGCTCTTATTGGAAAATGGGCAAGCCGACCTTGAAGTCTGAAGTAGAGAAAGCTTGCTATATCACCGCAATATTATGTTTCGTTATAATAATGTCTTGGGAAAACCTATAACCTTATAGTCGAATCTTCTCGATCATTAGCCATGATGCGTCACCTCATCGTTACCATATAAAGATATGTCTTTTTAAGCACGTTTACAGGTAGGAAGTTCAAAAAACTGCACCCTCTTCATTTTAGACATTTGTCGACAAATATTAAAAATAACAAATTATTTATATAACACGAGAATTTTTTTAAAGAATGGATCCAAACGTTGCAGTTTATCACATTTCATCAAATTATTTCACGTTGGATTAAATGGATAGGCATAAGACAAGCAAACGGACAGACGTACCTCAATCAATACAGAAAATCATTTGGAAAGGTGTAAATGTATTTCAAGCTAAGCTTGGACCTAAGTTGAGTTTGAGATAGAAATATTCAACAGCACTACTTGACAGAGCTCTGTTAGTCCATGTACAGCTTTCTGTTAGGGGAAATGGTCGGTGGCTCTACAAGTTTAATTCGCATATATTATACATAACATTATGATTTAAGTACAACCGCAAGAAGACATATGAATAATCGAACGTAGGAGAGTAGCGTGATATACTGAGCTCATAGCTTTTATCAATCATTAGAGACATAGCTTCGAGAATGCATAAAGAATGCTTTCGATCTTAAGACATGTTACCCTTCCCATTGCGGTATTTGGTAAAGATACTACAAGAAGAGAAACAAGTCCATTTCGATCTGAACTGATCACTAACGAAAACGTATATACATACTGTGTTGTTATTAATTTATTTGGACCAAGGAAATATGTTCTAAGACTAAAGTAGGATGGGTACCAACAACTAACACTATCGGCTACATTTTTTTACAAAAATCTTAGTTATTTTTTTTATTTTAATGAAATTGAATATTTTATGGACATCATGCTTTTAACAATCAATATATACTAACGGATTCGTTAGATTACATATATCTGCGAGCTAATTGCTTTAAAATTCCGCTTGAAAAATTTCAGAACTCCGGCAACGCGGGAAACCGAACAGATGTTTTTGAGAGAATTATAGAAGACAAGAAGCAAATAAAATTAGTAATTTATAAATAAAAATAGTTGAAGAATACATTAAAATGTTATGCATCCTACCGAAACCTTTGCTCATTTCAGTATTTCGCCGGCAATGTGGTAAAGGGACACTGCGTCCTTTGCATACGACAGCTTTATGCGAGGCTGCTCGCAAAGGAACACGTGAAAAAGCTCGTAAGAAAAAAGTTAAAGTGGAAGTGAAAAAAGTCGGTTTCATACCGCACAATCAAAGAGATAAAAAGTACGTACGCACAGACATGATACTAGCATCATCAAGTATTACCTGGAAATTTTTTAAATCTTATATTGAAGAATTGATTTGCAGCGTCAAAATAAACATGTGGACGATTCATGGAAACAAGTATCTACTGACAATTGTTATGTTGGAAAATACTATCGTTGGCCAGTGTATACGGTGGCAGAAGCCATACAATGCCATCGGGAAACTCATCATCCTACTATGTACAATGAACCCAATGCTCGCCTGATGGTAGATGTTGAATTGAATATGAAAGCTGAGAAATCTACTAAATATGTAGACAATTTTCAGCGTGTGGTTTTGGTGCCCCATAAATATGATCATGGTGAAGAGAGACGCATTTTAGTATTCACTAAAGGAAATGTGAGTTAAATAGTCTGCAAAATATTATTCGACACAAGTGAATCTTTTGTACTCAGGGTTTATTCTAAAATACACAAATTTCATTATCTTGTAATCTTTGCGAACACACCCATAGTGACTATTAGGCGGACAATCAAAAACATTTTCGTGTAAGGCTTCTCAGCCGGTCCGATTCTCGGTATTTAAGATAGATAGATAAGGAAACAAACGTACGAATTTCAATTTGCTTAGATTGGGGATTTTTAGTTTCTAGTTAGTCATTTTTATTTATTGGAACTAGCTTAATCAAACTATGTGCCTGTTGTTCAGTGGTTTAATTATAAAAAGTAATCGTTTTTCCTTTAATTAAAAAAAAAAAAAAAGGACGAAATAGAGAAAGCTCGTGAAGCTGGCGGTACACTTGTCGGCGGAGTTGAACTTATTAAGGATGTTACTGAAGGTGGACTTTTGCTAGCCGATTACCAATACATAATAGCGCACACGAATATTTTGCCGGAACTGGTTGCATTGCGTGGCCTTTTAAAGCGGAGATTTCCTAATCCGAAATCGGAGACTTTAGGTGTCAATCTAAGCGAAATGATACGACGTTTCGCTGATGGTATTAGTTACGCAGCTGCCAAAGATGAACACCAGCAAGATTTCGGTTTAGTTAAGAGTTGTGTGGGAACTTTGAATATGGACAGTCAGCATTTGGAAGAGAATTTAATTCATCTATTGAAAGATATTAATACAATGCGCCCAAAACGTGAAGGTCGTTTTATAACACGAGTGCTTTTAAAAAGTCCGCCTAGCTCAGAGCAGCTAAAAATTGATCCTTTTGTTTACGTACCCGAATTGTACACAAAACCTGACGCCAGAAAGAGCGCGGCTAGCGACCGAACTGAAGAAGAGGACGATAGCGATGAAGAAGCAGCAGCAAAGAAGGTTGCCGCCAATTAAAGTGAAATAAATGTGAGAAGTTTTATTAAACAAGTAGATTTCTGAATTAAGAATAAAAACTTTTTCTCTTCACAAGATTTATAATTTATTAAAACTATAAAAATGATCTTTCATTTGTTACAGCCTAAAGCGCACGAACGATAATATTTATTATAATAAGGGAATATAAATATTTTCCTTCTCTTACCAGAGAGAAAGTTACAATAAATAATTCAAATAAATATTAAAGCGGAATTCATAGACCGCCTCGAGACTGTCAACCTTTAAATCTTCTACAATTTCAAGGAAATGATGTGAAAAGCCAATTAGAAAACCTGACTTTTAATATTAGTCCTGCAGTGTAAAAAGTTGCTAAAAATTTCCAAGTTGACGAAACCTCAAGAGCTTATCGAGCAAGCTTTGGTGTACTTGATTGGTTCTTGAACTAAGCCATCAGAATTTTTTATAGCTACATATATAGGTCTACAATTAGACGAGTGCATAAATCTACGTTTATATGGGGTGTTATTCCAATGTGTGATGTTTACTCGTAATGTACTCACAAGCAATTAAACTTTCCCGATCATTACGAAAAAAAATAAATATTTTTTAACCTTTTCTTTTTGTATAAATAATTAGTCAGACCTCGCAACCTTAATTTTCTCATCTGCTTCACATATTATCCCGACAAGGGTCGTCAAACGTGGACGATTTAGGTGTGTTGAAGACATTGTGGTTATAGTGTTATGATGGTACGGCTTGCCACTTTACTTGAGAATGGTAATTCGAAGACGGTAGTAGAATCGAGAGAAAGTTATACTTCTTTCCAATTATGAAACAAAAATGTACATAATTTTTCAAAAGGAGTTTTCCAAACTGTGAACTTCGAGAAGGGTATAATTGCTTAAGTGATTGGTTTGTGGATCAAAACCTCTACTTTGCTGGGACTAAGACGAAGGAGTTGCAGAAAAATGAGAAATATCGGTGTTTCCTTAAAACTTGAATAGATGATTTATATATGGGTGTGTCTATAACCGCTGAATGTAACACTCTGAAGATGTCGAAAAACTCGCCGAAACGTTTAAATCTTACGCCCGTTAAAGCAGAATACGTAAAATCTTGTTGCACGCTACCACAAAATTGTACCGGTGAATGGGTTAGTACGGCCAATATTGCGAGCATTGCCTCTTCTTACTGAGCTTAATTTGAAATGGATAGACAACAACACAAGGAATGTCAGGACCAAATAGTATTTTGGAAATTGATCTCAAATATATGGAAGGTGGTGGGCAAATCATAAGAAACGACCTAAGTTTTGGTTGCATATTATTTACCTATAGGTCCAATCGCAATATTTTATGCTTAATATGTATGTCGCCTGTTTCAGTAAACATTTTTCAAATGGCAGTTGTATTCGGAATTTTCGTTTCGGGATTTTATCTATGCGGAGTTCTCCGTTGCCTTTCATTAATACTTTTTATCGTTTTGCCTGAATCACCCTCTTATCTAATGGTGAAAATGCCGCTAAAATAAAAAATGAAGAGTAATAAATTATTTTATAAGAAAATAAAGTTTTTGAAGTAGTAAATTAATCAACAAATATTTTGTGCTTCAAGTTTTGCTATAAGCAGGGTTACGGCAGATATTACTTACAATCAGAAAGGAATATTTTTAAAATGTAAAAAATAAATAAAGGGACATTTTTCAGAGTTGGAGATCATTAATAGCAACCGCGTAGTATTTACAGCATAAAGAAAGCCTTCTTAAAATTTGACCCGTGATCATAAACTAAGAATATAGTCATGATCTGTCTGTATTAATATTTATAACAACTTTTTAGTTCACTATGCAGTTAAATTTTGTTCCTAAACAGTAAGATGAACTAAAATATGCTTATAAGATAATGTCCTTAAGAATATGATAATTAACTAAACCAGTTCAATTTTAACTTTTAATTAATTTTTCGATTGCTTGATAGGGCACCAAAAATATTTCTACCAAATTTTGGTAATTTTTTGGTTCTTAATGCAGTATCGTACCAAATCCAATATATAAATTTTCTACACATAGATTGGTGCAGTTTAGTTAATAGCCCTACTATAATTATACGTTTATATTTAAGTGTTATTTTTTACTTAAATTTTTTATTATCATACTTTTTGACCGATACCTGAAGAACGATGTTGGCGTTGCATTTCTAGCTGCTTAACTTTGGTGTAAGCTGCACTTGCCAACAGTACAATTGCATTGGAAGTCCACCAAAGAAATGACTTTTTGTCTTGATACCAATGCGTTGCTAGCACCGTTTGTGCACAAGCTTTAGCTGTACCTGAAATAGTGTGCGTTAAAGGTGACGTGACCTAAAATAATAATTAAATCAAAATTAACTTTATTTTTCTGTAGTTTTCTGTAGTTTAAATAAGAAATAGTTACCTTTATCTGTAAAGTAGTTACAAAGCCAATTGCAAAACCACATAAACCACCTGCCAGCATTATGAATATGAACCAAAATTCATATAATGACTTATACGTTATAATTGCTTCCAGTTCACCATTAAGTATAATTAAGGGTAGAAATAATAGTGATGAATACAAATTGTTATAGTAACTTAAAAGCCACACCTCCTGATTAACATATTGGAGACTTTTTTTAGTTTGTATCGAATATAAGGCCAAAGCCAATGATCCTAGGATACCAAAAATTGTTCCTTGTAAAGAAAATGTAAGAGTTTGACTCTCTTGATTAACTCCCAACATAAAGCCAGCCACTATTAGCAAACAACATAAAATGCTTGGTGTACTTGTCTTTTGCCGCAATAAAACGTAAGTAAATACCATATTGAAAACGGTGGTTAAAGAACGGCCAACATAGTAGAAAGCCACACCAACATATTTTAAACATAAATTGTTCGCACCTACTGTTAAGATAAACAACACCGATAAAGGCATCATCTATAAATTGAAAAAGAAATATATTTTCATAACCAAGTAATATGAGTGTTTCTTACTTGCCTTGCGAAAAGTGCTTGTATCTAATGGATTACCTTCAGGAAAATTAACCAAGGAAGGAAAATGTCTTCCCAAAAGACTGGCAATAAAGCAAATGACAGCGCTAACAACACATTGAAACCATGTCACAAAAAGTGGAGCTTCTAAGCTTACGGTATCACTGCTAAGTAGATGCTTATTAACAAACACTGTTAGAATTGAAATAATCCTAGAAATAAAATGTTCTTTAAATAACGGTACAGCATATATTAAGAAAAATAATGTACCAATATAAGGTTACCACTAGGAACACCTTAATATATTTGCCCAAGAGAGACGTAGACTTTGATTCATCCAATTTCTGATACATAATTAATGAAATGCCGAGTTATTTATCTATTCGCATAATAAGTTTATGTGTGCAGGCAATTATCATTAATTTGTTTACACTATATTTCTTACAAGTGCCGTACGGCACTTTCCGACGATATACGATCCCAGATTCCACAAAAAACGACTCCAGATTCCACAAAGGGGTATGTTAGATTTTAAGGGGCGCCTCTGCGTGAAAATAACAAATCATAATGGAACATAATATCAAACTCATGCACGTGGCACTTGCAATAAGTTAATAATAAATAAAAAATAAGTTAATAAAAAGTTAATAAAGTTAAAAAACACAGAAATATTTTATTTAGCAAATTATATGCGCTTTAATTTGCCACTTCTTATTTAATTTAAAAAAAATTAATTAATTTTTTTTGTCTTGGCTATCGTATTCGGTATTTTAGTAACAATAGCTCTCTCCCACAATAATGTCACTTCAAAATATCAGAGATGACTAAAGAGCTACGTATTTTGAAAAGTGAACTATAAAATTGAAGAGTAAACAAATGAGAGAATTATATATACACCGTCGCGACCGAATCTTTCTCTTATCCTAAAAAAGGCTAAAAATAAAGAAAGAACTAAATTTTCATATTCTATAATATTGCGTGTACGTGGCGGATTTTTCCAATTTTCATATAAATATTGCGCATATTTCCCGCAGACCATGAAATTCTTCGTAATACTTTGCGTTGCGTTCCTTCATAATCTCCTGGCAACAAGCTT
This sequence comes from Glossina fuscipes, assembly GCF_014805625.2. Lineage (NCBI taxonomy): Eukaryota > Metazoa > Arthropoda > Insecta > Diptera > Glossinidae > Glossina > Glossina fuscipes. The sequence continues at coordinate 615,620 of NW_023998453.1, read as the reverse complement.
CGTCTAACGGCGATTTGGCGCTCTATTGAATATTAAGATTAATGATTAATAACAATATAGATCGGCACGATTAACTTGGAAAACTCTTACCAAATCTCTTAAGCGACTTAATTTGACTTGCGCATCAGATATAGCATTTACTAAAGCGGGCTTCGTCAGATTTTCCGAGTAATAAGTACAGCTGTTGCGTGTCAAGGTCACTACAGATTCACATTGCTTCAAAATCATATTTTCCCCTATATCTGGTGATTTTTGTTTCAATAATTTCAACAATTCTTCGATATTTTTCAATACATTCAATAACGGAGTTACATTAGTATGAGACTCAAAACTTTGCACGCTCCTCGTATTACTAAAATATGTGCATGAACAAAGATGTGAAAAGGATTATTATGATAACTGTCGCGAAATAAACTCACCAAAAATCGTTACAAGTAATTTCTTCATATTTATAAATTGGTGTCTGTTGCTTATCCCAGGGATTTGCAGTTATCAATGCTGAAGCTGTTTCCACAATATGATCCTCGACTTCGACCATAACAGCTTCGGGTTCTTCAAATCTTTTAAACTCACTCCCTAAAGTTAAAACTTCCGTGCTATTTACACCCTTTTCTTCTATATTTTTCAGATCATTAACATCGTTCAACGATAAACTGGATGCCTGTTGCGATATCATCGGTATAGCTGCAGAAGGTGCTACGCTATCTAACGATAACGATCTACTTAAGGTAGGTGGATTTTCTTCTATATTTTAAGAGAAAAGTAATCAAATAAGAAAATTATATTTGAACGTGACCGTATTTTTTATACGGGGAATCTTTTAAGCGAAAAGGTGTTCACTGCTTTTGTTTCATAGACATGTGGGTGTTGTGGGCATGTCCTTTGGTCTGCTTAGCTTAGGTCATATTCAAAACCTTTGCAAATTTATGAGCGATGTATTAACCGTTGCAAATGTTTATCTCCAATACTACATAGTGGGGCAGACGAACAGATCAACGGACGCCCATGCTTAGGCGCATTCCGATTTGAAACTGAGCAACAATTTATGTGCGGTATGGGGTATTTCAAGCTTGCTTCTCCATGTTGAAAAGTCGCTAAATTTTGATATACTGTAATGTCGAGTAGAGGTGTTCCTAGAGCAATTACATGGGAGCAATTACATGAGAGCTATTTTTTTACCTTTTTCGACAATTTATATTTGACATATTAAGCTCCCTTTTCTTTCTTACGCCATTATATTTTAATTAATCGAAATTCGTTATACAAAAGTGGAACCTAAAGGCAGGTAATCTTAAACAGGCATTTTGCACATTGTAACGTTGAACATTACATCACATTAAAAATAGTTCCATAATAAACGAAAATTTCTAATAATTAGCTAAATGATAATTATCACGATTTCTTTTAGTCAAAGTATAACTCAGAGCTTTACAGAGATCCGTTTCCAAGAAATTTACAAAATACTTAGACTTTCGTTTGATTTTGAAATCATACTTTTATTTTTAGTCGGGAATACATTTCCCATACTTGAAGAAGCTTCAAATTATTTTAAGGTACTAAGGACGAAGTACTTAGATACTTCGTTGACGCTTTTCATAATAACGGTTTCATTTTTCGCGTCTTGATTATTACTTCCTGTTAGTTCAGCGCGAAGCGTTGCAATTTATTGAAAGCAACTCTGTGCTCTCTCTGTTCTCAACACATGGTACTTTTGTTTATAGACCATGTAAAGGAAAGATGTGGCTAACGGCTTTTGGCGAAGCACCAAAGCCATTTTACAAGTGCCCTAACAGTTTGATGAAAAATAGAAGGTATGGCAGCAAGTCAACCAGAGCTATCCATTAGGCATAAACTGAACTTGATAACCACCTATCCGTGATATGTAACAGTCAGGGACGGTGACTAGCGTAAGCCAGTCAACCTTCTCTAATCCATTGTGCCAGCAATGCGCGGACAATAATTAAAGTAGGGCTGCTAAACAAACGTCGTCTTTCTGTCTGATCATTGTAACACTTACGTCTCTCCTACTCTTGCATGATCTGTGTTAGCATTGTTTGTTAATAATAATCATGTATATGAAGTTATCATCGTACATATGTATAGGTGTGTAAGTTAAATAAGTTTTTTACTTATTGGGCTTATCTTTTTACTTAAAACACTATTTTTAATTTTTATTTTATTTAACAAATCTTTATTTTATTTGAGGAACGTCTAGACGGTATTGTTATTGATGTCAAAAATGCACTAGCTGAAATTGTACAATTTAACTTATAGGACACCTTTGGATTATCCAATAAGTTTCAATCAGCACTTTAGCAAAACCGGAATAATATTTACAGTAGGTTGCAATGTGAGACCGGTAAGAAATGTTTACAACGAGTTCGTATTACACTCGTTGTTTATGAAATTCTATGTTTGTTTATTTCGGTCATTGAGGTGGTTCTTGAATTTATGGCTTTAGGATGGTCCTAAACTTATACGTTCACACCTATTGCAAATAACATACATGTATTTAATTCAATACTTGAAAGAATGTTGTATATTTTTTGAGAACAAAAGTTTTGTTTTGCTGTGTTGAGAGAAAATTCTTCTTCGAGAGTAAAATTTTTTTAATGCTCAAGTCTCTTTCGACGTTGGTTTTAACATTGTGACGATGAGAAAGGGATTTTGTCCTTTCTTTTCCAGTTTCTGAGAGCACAACGAGAGTGTCTGTTGAAATAGAAGACTTTGTGTTCTTGTAAAATTTCTTTATAACGAGACAATAATAAGAAACTTGAGCAAATTTTTATTAAGGTTGAGATCTCATTTATAATAAAACATATAAATAAAAAATTGTAAGCTAAAGAAGAGGATGTAGAAAATGTGTGTAATATGTTATATTACACATTATAATAATGTTATGTTCACGACATTCATGTAATCAACTGTACTCTTTACTAATTCTTCTGGTTTCTCTACTAATTCTTCGTGTTCTCAGAGCAAGAAATGTTTTACAATAACAATGTCACCAATACCTTAATGTATTCTCATCGCACATAAAATCAAATGCCGTAGAGAAGAAAGATTATGCAATAAATCTTAACGGTTCATTCAAAGATGTTTGATAGTTGTATATGCATTTCATAATACTTGCCTTAAAAAGCGTTAAATGCGCGCGTATTTTTCGTGCATCATGCATTTAAATGTCAAACCATATGACGAACTTATTTATTTATAACCTTATAGTGGAAACAGTCGTAAATATCTATTATTCTTCTTCTTTGATCTATATTTGCATTTACTAGCAAAAAACAATGATGTTTATGCAAACCAAACCTAATCATACGATTATTTCTTCAAACATGGTACGGCTTTGCTGCGACAATGCAGCACAAAGTGTGTTGTAGTTCATGTGAAATTATTGTGCTCTTGAAAACTTCGCATTTAGTAACAGAATAACGTTTGCTCTCACTTACTCGGACAGCATATGTTTAACATTTCTCTCCGCTGATTATTTAATAAGTTTCGCGACTATTGAATCCGGCAAAATTGTATAGTTTTCTATAAAATTTAAATAAATAATTAATTCGAATTGTGATGTTAGCTCCGCGAATAATATCTTGCACAGCAATTGGGATTAGGAGATTAGGCTATCAAGGGTTTCATACACGAAAAATTTCTAATGTGTTATTACCCATCAATTGGAATTGCTCGCAAATAAGCAGACAATATAAGAAAAATATTTTTGCCAAAGAGATAACACCTGATAAACAACACAAAAGTAAATGTTTTTACGCCACACAACCGGAAAACAATAACGACATTAATAGTTTACAATGTGTTTACTGTGGTTCCTTAAATCAACGGATGAGAGCAGTCAAAATACTCTCGCTTACTACTAGCTTAGTGGGCTTGGCAGCGCAACCCATTCTTATGGAGCAGAGTGCAAAATTAGGCGGTACTGCTTTGGCAATTTTTATATGTGGATTTGCCGGCTTCTTTACATTTGTAACACCGTTGTTGCTTCATTTTATTACCAAAAAATATGTTACGGAAATATATTATAATCCGAAAACTGAAGAATATGTAGCGACCACTATATCGATTCTAATGCAGAAAATTCAAACAAAGTTTCGTCCCATTGACGTGAAAGTACCTGAGGTACCAGGAATGTTTACTTCCTTTTTTGTAGGTAAAAAGGCGTTATTTGTGGATCCATCTATGTTCGACAATCCTGAGCATTATGTTCGCATAATGGGTTACGACAAACCAGTTGATTTTAAATTGGATCTTGAAAAAAACAAATCGGATCGAACGCAGTAAAAAAAGTGTTGTAGTGAAATTCAATTTATATATAAATAAAACAACTGTAAAACAATGACAAAGCCGAAGAATATGTTATTCAAAAATTGCCTTTTACTTTTAATATGCTAAGTCATGTTCAAAAAAATGTTTCTACTTTCAAAATTGTTTATACTGTATCGTGTGTCGCTGTTTCAAATGCTCCAATAATTATAGTGTTTGTATGTAGCTTTCTAAATTATACCTTATATACCTTAAATTAGAAGTGAATTGTTTGCATCTTTCTTGTGGATGTGTTTGCTTGCAAGGAGTAATGTGTCCTACTTACACGCTTAAAGGTGTTTATATAGTATAACCCGTAAGGTATTCCGATTTCGCGAATTTTCAATAAGATTCGTCAGGTCCATGTACCATACACAAGGCACAAAGTACACAAAATGGATAAACCGGTCAAACCATATCAGAAATCAAAGGCCGGTTTAAGGTTATCAACATCGAGTAAACTCGACCGACTTTACAATCGTTCGTTAGTAAGAAAAATAGACATTTTCTCAAAAACTGCAAACACTGCATTCATTGCGCTCTGTATACCTTCCAACAGTCTCTACATCACCAACTTAGTGCACCCTATAATATGTGAATATAATGGCTAACTTTTGTGTACCTTTTTTATTAACTCGAAAATTCAGGAAAACTTTGAAATACATTTCCCATTATAACAATTGAAAAACTTCCCGTGGCCTTGATAAGAATTTCTGATAAACATCACCGAACTGAAAATATTTGGAAAGTATTTTATAAATTGTTGGCATTTCGATTAGAAAGATCTGCGAACTATACTTACAGCGTCTGCTTTAAAATAAAACTTATAGCTTCTGTATAGGCGTAAGCGTGTTTTGGTGGGTCCCATTACCTGTTGCAGCTGCGAACTATGAGTTACCAATACATGCAAGTTTTGCTTTTTTGTTCCAATATCTCGAGTATTCGAGGATTCCGGCATCCAACAAAGTGAATTATAAATAAACAAAGCTAACATGGTTTAGTACCATGACTACCGATTTTCCAATTAAAATTTACGGTTGACTTACAACTTACCAAATGGTTTTACGATTAGTTAAAAAAAAAAATCTTTCTCACTTTCATTGATCCAAGAACAGTATTGCATGGGAATTATTGAAAATTTAAATATTCATCATTATAAGTAATCTGCTTGTAGCGCACTCTTAATGCAACGCACTTTTCATAGTCCATTATGAGTTTCCTCGAAAATCACCTCATTTCACTTCGATCCACTAGTCGATCCACGATTCCATTATAATCTTCGTTGTGAAATTTAGTTTTTTTTATATCTTGCCTTAGACAAATCGTTGAATTTTTTAGTCTATATCTAGTTTCGCAGGAATTTTTTAAGATAAAATGTAATGATGTCTTTCAATCTTTTGGGGAATTTCACCGACGCTATCAACGATTGGTTGGACTAGTGCGCAACGCGCCTTTAACATCGACATTTATAGAGCGGAAGCGATCGGGCTGCCGATTTTGATAATGCATTTTCACCATAAACATGATGAATCTTTCCGCAAGGCTGCCTTGAAGCCTATTTTTGCAAAATTTATGCTCACTTCAAATCGCAGTCACTTCCTACCACATGAACAAATAGCATAATATTTTCTGTTCTAATTATCTATGGACTCTGGACTTTTCTAACACGCTGTACCGTGGCTTCGGACGGATGATATTAGCGAAGCGATATATATTTCTTCTATGCCAGACCATAAACTTCCTCGACCATGAAAGCTTAGAATATAATAAAAAGATTTTGAAAAACAATTTCTTATTTTGTATTTTTTTTTTTTTTAATCTTTTATTTTTTTGTTTTTTTGTTTTTTATTTTACTATACATGCTGCATTTGTAGAGATGATGAGCTATAGGTTGACAAAATATTACAAGTTGCAAGCAGTTTACGATAATTTTGGGCGAAAATGACTAACTGAACTTGATTCAGTTTCAAATAAGTTAACGTGTATTTTAGACTTCATAAAGTAGTTAATTAAAAAGCAAAAGTTTTTTTATTCTATTTTTCTTTATTACAACTGTTACTTATTACTTTTACATGTATGTACATATATGTACTGCCATTCAAACATTTATTAATAAATGATTTCACCTTAAGGTACATGAATTGCACGATACACAGACACATAAAATGTTTAACTTTTATGTGCCTCGTTATTTTGTATACATTAGATACCAACGTACAAAAACACACTACTACAGGGATAAATGTGATGAAGATATTTTGGAATACATTTTTTATTTTAAATCAAATTAATTAAGCCGCTCGAAAATGAAATATCAACTAATAATATATTTTATTGTTCTAGAGCGGCACGTAAAACATTGTCATGTCGTTTAGAACGAGAATCTATTAGACGTTGCGTAAGATTAATACGTTTTTTTGGTGTGGATGGCGGACTCGAGGTTTCCGCGATCAATTTGCCATTAGGCGTGGTATCAATTTGTAATTGTTGGTCATTTTGTGTGTGATCTAAATTTAAGGCGGGTGATTCTTTTACAGTTTCTAATGGAAGTTCAAGAGTCGAAGACGACGACGACGACGACGACAACGACGACGAATTCAGCGAAGTTTGATTATAGCCATTTTCAGCGACTTGATTACTTGTAGATTGATTTGTTTTGTTTTTGCTTATTTGTAAAGATGTATCGAATTTTTGCAATAACGTTTTCAATGGGCTGTGCGACTGTAATGCTAGTAATGGTTTTAATCGAAATGTTGTGTTGGCACGTTTTGCCAATTTCTCAAGAAATGAGTCATCGAGGAAGGGTGACTTTAGGCGGGCTGCCTCTAATTCGGAAGTTTCAATAACAGGCACTGCAACGGAATCATTACGGCATATAGATGTGAGGCGAGGTCGCATTTGCGGTCGTTCCGTTGGTATTTCTGGTAACGTTGAAGCGGCTGCTAAGCCGTTATTGACCACACTACGATAGAGACGCCCCACAATACCTTTAATGGAAGATTTATTTGTGGGCAATAATGGTTCCATCCTTAAGCGATAGGGTGTTATTTTGATAGGCGGTGTCAGTTCTAAACTTAACGAGCTCTTATGATCACTCAGAAATGTATTACGTCTCTTCAAATTTGCTCGTTGATTTTCACGGCTATCTTCCTGCAGATTAGAGAGGTCGTAAACAAAGTCCTTATTCTCTGGCTTAATGCGATTGCGAATTGGCCTCTTCCGCGTGCATTTAGCATTGCCTTCCATTTGCTGCCTAAATCCTTTACGCAATTTATGTTTTGCGCCTTTGAGACGACCATTTTCTGAAGATTCTGGATGAGCGACCTCAGCTAGCGGCATTAATTTTTTACGTTTCTTCCGCTTTATAACCGTTTCTAATTTATCATCTTTATCGATATCTATGTCTTCACTTACCACCAAAATATCGCTTTCCACATCATCTTTCGAATAGTTCACCTCATGAACAGATACATATTCCAAGGCCATTACATCTCTTTCACCAGTCATTTTATGCACAAAACCCAAATGATTGACGATATCATAACGTCTAAAGGCCCGATATTCGCATAAAGTGCAACCAAAACGACGTGCACGATAGTGAAACATAGATATGTGACGTCTTAAATTGCTTAAGGCATTAAATTGTTTATTACAGATTTTGCAACGACAGGTTAACAATTTCTTTGATTTCTTTTGTTCACTCTGCTGGGCTTTTTCATCGTCAGCAGACGGAGGTGGAAGTGGAGCAGGATCATCTACAATGTCGGATATATCGTGAGACTTATTCCGGTCTTTAGCTTCTTCCACGGGACAAGGACAATCGTTCTCCTGCCTTGTTAAAATGTCCAATTTATCTAAAGACACTGTTCGCAAGCCTTTGCCAAAATCTTGCTTTCCAAGATTTTCAAACATTTTGTTTAATTCAATTTGCATCTGCTCATCGTCCTGGATTTTTTCCGCTTCTTCTTGATCAAGGGGCTCAATTTTTATTTGAACATTACTTAAATTATTCTGGCTTTCCTTTTTCTTATTATCATTATTGTTATTGTTAAAAGTACTTTGATGATGATGTTGTTGCTGTTGCTGCTGTTGTTGCTGTTGTAATACTTTCAAAGGCATTATTTTTAAATGTTTATTAGCAGACGGCTGACTTGGGCTACTGTTGGGTGGTGAATTCTTTTTAGCCAAACAATTCAACAAGTGAGCTGATAGAGCGGCCCGCCTTTCAAAGGTTTTTTTGCAAAAGGTACAAATGGAAACTGATTTCCCTGACGACGTCATAATAGTTCCCGTTGAAGGTAGCAAACGTTGATTGTTGTCATGATTATTTTGCAGATCTTTGGCTTCGTTCAATTGCAAACGTTTCAATTCACGACTAGGTCCCTTGATGTGAACATCACCCATTTGCACGCGTTTCCTTAAAATGGTGTCACGCATTTTACGAATGCGTTTTAAAGGTTTTCTGAAAATAATGCGAATTATTCATCAAAACAAAAAAGAAAAATGAACTTTTTACTGCATATCATTACTTGTGCTCATTAGCTAAATGACGTATTACCGCAGCCGGTTGAAGGAAAGTTAATGGACATGATGGACATTGAAATACGTATGTTGAGGAGGTATGCTTCTTTTGTATATGAATATTTAACGTTTTCTCCGTGAGAAACGTTATTTTACCTGTAAAAGCAAAGGAACAGATAATTGTGATGATGAGTGCGCTTTCGGTTACGTGAAACTTACATAATTCGCAAGTCAGTTTGATTTTGTCCTCTGTAACAAGATTTTCAACTGATGGATCGTTTAAATCTAATTGATTTACAGCTTTACCATCTGGTCCTAATACAGCTGCGTCACCACTCAGCAAATGATTAACTTCATTTACTTCGGTTTTAATGCTATCGGCCGCTTGAAATTTTAATGTTTGATAGACCGCCTGCGTGCTTGTGGGTACTCGTTCTAATTGCAAGACAGGTGATGCGGGTGAATATTTTTGTTCCCGTAACGATTCATCAGAGGATACATTTATTTCAGTACGTTTAAGACGTTCAATAATTTTACTAAGATCTCGATTGCTAGAACTTGTTTTGGTTAGTACGGGCGATGAACCGGTACTGCGCGCCTTAATAAACCATCCATCTGGTCTTTGTCTATCATTTGGGGTATGTATGATAACACTAGAATTGTGATCCTGAAATTATATCAATTGTGCGGATATGTTATATAGATTTTACTAGAAAAAAATTGTAAATTATTGTTAACATACAAACTCACCGGGTTACCATGATAGTAGGATGATTGCAAAGATTCTTTGCAATAAATGCGTTTATGAGTGATAAAATTAGCTAAACTCCTAAACAGATTACGACATACGTGACATTCGTAAATCAGTGAACACTCTTGCAACAGTAAACGGCGTACCTAAAGAATATAGATAAACACCGACATGCACAACCCCACGCACGCATAAGTACATGTAAATATACGTTGAAAAGGAATTAAGGTCAATTACTTGATAATTCATTGTTGCTATTACCTCTTCAGTACCATTTTCAAAAGCATTCTTGGCTTCACGGAAGCCAGTTAATGCCGTTCTTAAGGGCTGTCTTGTTAAGCTAATATCTTCTTCGGATAGATTATCATTATCCATAAAATTCTTTTGTCTCTGTTGTTTAGGTTGTTTAGTACAATTGCTATTAATTGTCGTATCCATGGTTCACCGTATTATTATTATATTTGGCACGTAGGCCGCACCGTTCTCACTTTGTTTTTTTTTTTTTTTTTTTTTTTTTTTTTTTTTTTTTTTAAATAATTTTTTCTTAAAATTTGATTTTGAATCATCCACTCAAACGCATATAAAAGTAACCATACTTTGCGCTTTTTTTACAAAGCAATTATCATTAAATTTTTTATTTTTTTAAATTAAAATATGCTGTAAAAAATTGTACGGTTGCTCTTGCTTTTGTTGCTGGTGCTCTATCATTTTTTTTTTTTTTTTTTTTTTTATTTGAAAAGTTTCATTTTCATTTCATTCGTTCTCTTTATCTTTCATGTTCTACAGTTTTTAATTTGTGAAGTTAACATTTACGCTATCACCAAAACCTATTGGAAATAAGGTACGATAAGCGTGAGAGGTAAACAAGACAAATGAGAATTTGCTTAACAGCTGTTCAAGAAGTGTTCATATCTTCGGTAAATTCATATATGAATTGCGCACAGAATATACTCTTTCTGAATACGATAAAGATCGCTATTGTTATTACGTTTAAGAGTCAAACACAATGCTGCCGCTTGGGAATAAAATCGTCCCTTCATTATGTTCGGTTTACGTTGCTTAATTCCACGACTGAGAAAAAAGCTCGGTCTCCTGTTATCAGAGTATTTTTGTAATGTTTCACGACAAGCTTTAAATTATAAAACTATTTAAAAATAATCTTTTTCCGACAGTTTCGATTATGAGCATTTCGTATTCAATCGTACTGAGAAAAAGCGGTACCAGGTCTTCTTCTACAAATTTTGTACGTACGTTATGTGAATATTTATGATATATAGAAGGGAAAGAAGGTACGAGAGCGTTTCTAATCCTTTACTGTTTTTAGGCAAAACAATTGCTATTGTATGCAACAAATGCTATGGTTATGTACGTAACCAGTGTAATAAAATATAGAGCTATGTTTATCAGTATTGTCACCTAGGAACAAGTTAATGAAATGATTAAACTTTTCATTCCAAAGGATAACGCTTGGTTGCTGTACAAAAATACCAATAAGCTAAAGGAAGACCAGCAAAATATACGAACAGCAAAAGGAAGATCAGCAAAATATACGAACAGCAAGAGGAAGACCAGCAAAATATATTTATGGCAAGAATTTTTAGCAATGGGGGGTACTTACGAATAGGTAATTAAGGCAGTGTACTCTACAGTTAGCATTGAAGAATATCAGTATATTCATAGTTTCTTCTATACTCTTCCAATAGGAGAATTTGGATTGTAATTGATTTTTTTCATATTGAAAATTCTTTGTGGCTTTTTCAACGGGATAGAGTTGATGCCTACATATCGAGCAAGACTTACCTGATTGTCTCTTACGAACATGTGCTTAAAAGGTGAACTTTAAGCTTAAATTTTTGGTGCAGATAGTTTTCTAATTCTTAGAAATATCTGAAGAATTACGCTAAGTGACCCTTTTTTACTATAAAAGTGGTAACAACGCTGCAAAAAGAAAATTTGTGAAGTGTACGTTGAGAATGCTATGAGTGGTTTGCTCGATTCTGTTCCGAAAATTTAGATTTGCAACTGATGGAGCAAGCTGTCAGGAAATAATGGAGACATTTGGCACCAACCACCTGAAAGTTTAGAATCATTTGAAAAGAGCAGGCTACAAAAAGAACTTCGAAACCGCGGAGACTTTTCAACATGGCCCAACATTGCTGAGGTGTTCATTTCTTCTAAAATTTTGAATATACATAGCTTAGACATTGGCGTTTGTGAGGTACAAGTTTCAGTTCTCACACGCCATCGTTTAATATATATTAAAGGGTAAACAGATGGATGTACTTTATGGCACTGCATGGAAGAGTGCAACATTTCGAAGTGTTCATAAAATGCCTATTTTATTACACCAATCGATTTGGAAAATGATGTCCATTCGTCTTTTTGAGGAACGCCCTTGTAAATTTATCTTCAGTTTTGCCACTTCGAATACAATTTGTTGAAATTGTATATACTCATTGAGTGTCTTAGCCTAAAGACGATCCATACAGAAAATAGATTTTCTTTTTTTCTTCGTAAAGAGGATCAGTTGATTAATTATTCAGGAGATGTCCGATACAGGTTTAACACGGTGACGATCAGACAGAAGTGAGGGAAGAGAACAAGACATCGCGGCTACAGTATATTGAGTGCGTGCTGCACCTTTCACGCTAAGGGTTGGAATGGTCTACTTTTCCGATCATTCTAAATCTGCCTCCGCATATTAATAGGATCTTTTTCAAGTTACTACCATTTGACCGGCGAAGAAGATTTTAAGGCTTGACTATCTATAACCTAGAGAAAGGTTTTTCTCACAAATAGCTTTTTTTTTGTGGGATGCACTGGGAGAAGTTTTGTCTTTTTAATAAAAGAGCATTTCTTTGCTCAAGAGCAAGTCAAAAGGAAGAGCACTTCTTTTCTACGGATGGCATACAAACCATCTGAGCAGATCCAGTTTGGTCGCAGAATGCTGAGGATGAGGAATACTAAGGAGCAAGCCACGTCAGTTGTGTTCTGCCGATGCATGTATATCTTGGGAAAGGATAGTTTGGATTTGGCTAACCGGGATCGTATGACAGATTCAAAGGCAAGAGTGACTGCGGTAGCGTAAACTAATGCTGACGGCTATATAGTCTTAATTTAAACTCTACGGTTGGTCACTTATCACTTACTTTACTTGGAGGAGCCTCTTGTAAGGGAATTCTAGTAGCTGTCGTTGTGAGTGCTCATTGCTGGGGACCTTTGGGCTGTATCGTGGCGGCGACTGTGGTTTACAAACATCTCCAAAAGCGAATAATTGAAGACAATGATAGTCCTCAACATTCCCCAGCGCGGGCGCTCGAGCTGATAGGAGTTGCCTCACTCTCTGTTGTGTCAGCGGACATCGTGAAGTTAAGCCATGAGGCAGGTAAGACTTTTCTCACGCTCGTGGAATGCGCAGAGCTTTCTTCATTAAGTTGAAATTTAGCTTGACTTAGAATTAATAGACATTTTGAACGTGAGCCCAAGAAAGACATGTTTTCCATTAAGTCGAGGAAAGATAGACACAGATAATGCAGCAAGCAATGGCGTCTGTTGGAATTGAGTGTAATTCCGTTGCGGAGATTTTGATCTCCAATGTGTGCCTCGGTCTAGACATCGAGCAAAAAAAGCTTTGATCAATCCTTTTGCAAAGATTGGACCGATTCCCAACGTTGATCATTCTAATATTTTTTTGTTTTGTTCACAAGCTTTATGAAGATTGATTGGTTTTCGATAATCTCAAGTCTCAGACCTTGTTGTTGCTGTTGTGTGTAGATGTTAAAGAAGTCTTACATTTTTCTTCAATGCATTAATTTTCTCTTTTTATTCCGATCAACCAAGAATGAGGTCTGCACCGCCCAACAGAAAACTTCAGAGATCGCACAAAGCATATTCTTAATCGGCATCAAATTCTAAATGGATTTAAGAATGTCCGTCTGTCCATCTATGTAATATCAAAAATGAGGTTGTCGACTTCAAATTGACTGAGACATTAGAACTTCTTGCACGCAGGTTGGTATTGAAAATGGGTCAGATCAGTCGGGGGACTTGCCTACAGTACCGTGTAAGCTGAGATCACGTCTACTTTCCAAAAGAAATAACAAATTGGTTTTATAATCATGACTCATAAACTTCGGCAGATAAATCTACAAAAATCTTTACGTATATTCCATGGGCTTTGGCTGCTCAAAATACGAAACAAAACCAAAATGTGGAGATTGAAAATGAAGAAGATCGTAAACCTGGCGACGATGTTGAAGAGATCCCCATAAGAGATGAAATCGATACAGCAGCTGACGAAGAAGAAGAACAATTCTCACTTGAAGTTGATTGGACTCTAAGTGAATGCTTGCTCGAAGAAAATCGGTGACGTGAAAAGTTCGAGGCGCTTATCACTTTGTTTACGCATTCATTACATTACACTGGCTGATCTATTCATAGCATTGTACTGAAGGTATATTTAATTAGTTCATCTCAGGCCTTTTTTTTTTAGTTATAAATATGAGAGAGACACATAATGTTTTTATTAATTATTTTATTTATACAATTTCAATTTTTTTTTTTTAACTCTAGGCAAATATTTAATGAACTAATAATTAAAAACTAATATCAAATTAAATAGCATTTAAACTAAGCTAAATAAGAGGAATTAGAATAAATATTATTTTTTATTCAAACACACACACACACGTATATATATATATATATATATATATATATAAATATATATATATAAATATAATTTTTTTTTTTGTTTAAGAAATTTAAACTTTTATTTTTTTTTTTTAGTTAAATGTTAATTATAATTTATTTACTTTTATAGATTTTTTTTTTCTCAAGGTCATAAGTTGAACTTTAGTAAGGCACTAGTTACACGTTAATTGTTTTAATTTAATTTTTTTATTTAAATGTATTCTTTTTTTCTATCTTTCATTATTTATTTACTTTAACGTGTAACTACTGACTACGAATTTTAATTAATTAAATCACTTTTGTTACTTAATTTGAATTTAAAGATTTATTTTAAAAACTTAAATTTAGTATATAAGGGTTTCATTGAATCCTTTTTGTTTTTTTTGTTTTTTAACATTATTTTAGCAGTATTCGGTTATTTAATGTAGTTTTAACGTCATTTTCTAAGTCTGATGATGTGTTGGTGATTGCTTGCGTTTGCTTAAATCTGCTGTTGCTTGCTTGCTTGGTTCACGGCACCATCGTCCTAACATTATAATACATTCAATGCATACACATATTCTATGTTACAATAATAACAGGCATTTAATTTAATTTTTGTATATTAATAAATTTAATTTTTTTTTTTTTTTTCTTATTTTCCATTTTTAAAATTTATACTTAATTTATCACCATTCAAGCTTTATATTGCATTAGGTCAAGTTTTGTATGATTTGTTGTTAGCAACTATATTTGAGAGTAACATACTGGGGGAGAAAGGCAACAAATTGAGATTTAAAAATCATTGCTATTAACATTGGAAACGGAAATTTGATGATCATTACCAATTGTCTCTAAAGGGGGAAAAAATAGTTTATCTCAAAATTCTGAAAATTCAATATATTTCGCGAAACTTATTTAACTCAACTCAAGTCAGTGTGATAAAATTTTTAAATGCTAACTCCCTTAAATCGGCAAATGTTTCTCTGAATACACATAAGGTGAACTGAAAGCCTTTAATCTGAAATGTAGCGTTTGTATTGTTTTATCATTGATTTCTTACTTTTTTGGTGGGTGTGTAATTAAAGCACTCCATACACTTGTATACATTTGTATACATGCATATATGCATATATACATGTATATACATATTATATATCTATTTATTTATGTATAGATATTTAACAGTTTTCTGTTTATAAAACTAGCACTTTTTCCTCTCTAGATTTTGTTTTTTTTTTTTTTTTATGGGTTTTTTAAATACAGAGCTCAAATGTATATCTATTGTAAATCGTCATTACATATATACCTTAAGCATGTAAATAAATTTAATTTTACATATGTTTTAAGTGTTAATTTCATATTATATTAGCCTGCGTTTTTTGCAAATATGTAAAAATAATTTAAAATAAATTTGAAATTCTTATCGGAATTTGAAGGGGTTTTTAGTTCTCTTAAGAGAGATTTCTAGTTAGATTGATAATTAATTTTGAGTGGTAAAAGCTGGTAATAATATATGAAGTTAAATTTTTCAATTTTTTCTTCGAATGTTTAATTTTCGCTTATTTTTTCGCACAATTTTACACAAAGGCCTCACCCCACATATCAAAAATACGACGATTTTCGTCATATGTTAACGCGTAAAAGCAGAGATGTTAAGAGCATGTTAAAAGCACCGTCCAAATGTTGAAAACACCGTCAAAATGTTAGAAGCAACGACAAAATTTTAAAAGTCAGCAAGATATTGAGATACGTTATTTTTTCAGAGAATTATTGGTTCCGTAATCATGTTTAAACCCTAAAAATACGTTTCAAGACTTTACATAAATTGTACACATATAGTTTTGCTTAGGTTTATTCAATAATCGTACTTTGTCCCATCCATTTGAGCATTTGATGTGGACCTCTCAAAATTCTCCTGTTCGTATATTCGTTTGACGGAGAATCAATCATTAGCTAGATTAATACTTCCCCAGATTTCTTCGTTTCTTCATCTGTGCCAATGATCGGTTTTTCACCTTTAACACTCGGATTTTGTGACTTTAATATTAAATGTACTTATATATAAAAGCATTTTTTTCATATTCGACCAGTCACTCAGAGGGTATTTTCTATACATGTGAACATGTTAGATTGTTTAGGAAAAATTATAAATAGAAAGCAGTAGAAGTAGTTGTTGGATTAATAGTAGAATAGTTCACTTTTCAAGTGGATACTTTTGATATGAAACGGTTATGAAATTCTCGTCCATTTCCATTGGGAATTGCATTTTTATTATCGCTAGCAGATTACTGATAATTCTTAAACCTGTTCTGAAATCACAAATTTATTTCTTGTTCTTATTCAAAACTTTTGGGATTTTTCGATTATTATCAGCAGTCTGCAGACATTGGATTGTAGGTAGGCTAAAGGATTTTAAACCTATCTTTACCACTTGTTGTAAGATTTTGATGTTTTATTGCGTTTTTTTTATCATCGCACCTATTGCTTCTGAGCACATGTAGCTTAGCTCATCTTGAAGGAGTTTTTAATTTTCAATCGTGTAATAATAACAAAGGCTTATTGTGATTTGAGAGCTATAACAATATGGACGTATGGACAGACATTCACCATTGGCAGGTGTTTTTTTTGAATGATGATTGCCACATTTTTGCCTTGAAGTCTTTAAAACTCTTGGCAAATTCCAGGAATATGAGGAAAATATCTAGTATAGATTATGGTGATGTATAGGTGCACAGAAGACTACTGCATTTGAATTTTATGCAGACGAAACTCATACGTGGATTGTAGGATCTCTTATAGGTATGGATGAGGAATATTGGGACTTAATAGACTCCATCATTTGGTGATTGTGTGTATAAATACGAACGACGAAAAATGCATCCAAACCGTACTGTAGGAAATACTTAACACATCTAAAACTTTATATAAGAATTTCAAATATAGAAAAACATATGGAGTAAAACGTTTCTTAACAATAAAAAATAAAAAAAAATAAAAAATATTTTACATATAAGTTTGATTCAGGCTAATACGTACTATATGAACAGTTGCTAACAAAACAATTGCAAAAAATTTATAAATTAATTTGTCACTAAAGTTATGCAACGACTTTCGAGATGATGGCAAATTTAAGCTCTTTGATTGTCTTATAAAATATATACTGGCGGAATAAGCACTTCAAAGGCCTAGATCTAGAAATTATCCCAAATGATTTATTAAAACTTTTTAATATCCATCACAAACTTTTTTTACTATGTTTAACGTGAGTTGTTAAGGGATGATTCATTCACTCGGTGCGGGAATCAATTGTATATCGTATCTGTATAAATAATTGTAAAATTTGGCAAAAGTTGGTAATTGCGTCCACAAAAATCATGTTTATGTGGAAGGGAGAAGTTTGATAAAAGATGCCAGGCAATCGCCCAGGGCACGGTGCAAGCTGGCTTTGGCTTATAGATAGGGATCGCAAAACGAGCGGCATAAAAAAAACCGCCCAAAAAAAAAAAACGTAGTAAAGCAAGCTTAACTGTATTTATATCCGGGCGGTTGATTACAAAGCGCGATGAAAAAATTAAAGGCTCTAACCTGTTGCCTGGAACTTTTTCCTAATCCTAATCTCTACGATTTGCGGCAAGGATATAATTGCCCACTTATTATTCGTTACAGATAATAGGACCACATCGGTATAGAATGTAGTTTTTTCGCGAGCTTGGACAAGACATAATCCAATTTAGATGACTTTCGAAAAAACACTGAGACAATATTAAGGAAATACTTTTGAGAACTTAATTTATGGCCATTAATTAAAAAATATAACTGTGGATAATAATATGGGAAAAAAATTGGAAATTATTGACGCGAAAAAGTGACGAGGAAAGTGACCAGTGAATGTGAATATAAATTAAATTTTTTCTTCTAAGGAAAACACAGACAACAAAAGTATAAACGAGCGGCTATCGATTTCTTATTTGAACAAACACTTTTATCAAATATATATTTCTCCTTGGAAACGTGTTAATTTCATTCCTACAATCAGTGGAAACTTCGACGCGCATTTTAATGTGTTATAAAACATTTGCTCCCTGTGTTAAATATAAAAATAAATTAATTAATATGAAAATGTAGATTTTTTTTTTGAAAAGTTCAACTACTGTCGCATGTATGTCAATCAATTAATTTGCAATTGTTTTGTTCGAAACGGTATGTGTTTCATTATTCATATGTTTTACTACTTAAGCTCAATTGTAACGAATTAAACAAATTTCGATTTTTTTTTTTTGTTTTTAATTTTTTGACAAAATATATATATATATATATATATATAATATTACTTATTAATTTTTTCTATTTTCATTTATAGGTAATTTTTTTTTTTTTTTTGTTGTTGTTCAGTTTCAAGTTTTTAGTTATGTGAAGAAGTTAAACGTAGAAGAGAGTTTTTGTTTTGGGTTTGTGGTTGAATTGCTACAGAGAGATTTTGGTTTTTATTAAAGCCTAACCTATAAAATATATATAAGTATAATAATAATTTTTATTTAATATATTTGATTTTCTATAATAAATAGAATTCAAAAATAATAAAAAAATATTTAATATCAATGGTTAGGAAGATAGCTAAAGAGATCCTTTTTTTTTTTTTTTTTTTTTTGTGTTAGGCGAGGGAGGGAGGCAAGAATAAGAGTCAAAGTGTTATTTGATATTATTAGTTTTATACTCTATTTAACTTTTAAACAATTCGAAAGTAAATGCTAAAATGAAAATTTTTATATAATTTAGTGAATGAATTCTAAATACAGATGAAAATTCTAAAGGCAAACCATAGAGAGTAAAAATTTGAAAAAAAAAAAAACTTGTAAACATTTTATATACGCGTAATACATACATACATGATCTCAGGATACAATCACTTGCAAATTAAGAAAATTGTATTCGCCTTAGGGCGAATATTAGTTACCCATCACGTAGATGTAAAAATAAGTTTTGAAAATTTTCTTTTTTCAAGAGAATTATAAATAAAAATAAACAGAAACACTAAATCAGGGCTTGGCCTACCGTTCAATACCTTACACCGCTCTACAATTATACATACATTGACTTTTCAAAATTAGGCGTTATATACGAAGTAGTTCGATCTGGATCACATTCGGTAGTGGTTTTTCTTGGGTCAACGTTATTGCACAAAATTTCATTAGTATATCTGAAAAATTGCGGGCTATGGGTGAAATATAAGAAAACAAGATAGCCAAACTTAGATCGATTCGGAAACGTTTTCGGTCGAATAAAAAGTGGGTAGATTTCAAGCATTTCTCTGTGTTGCATACGTTTACAAAAACTTAATACGGCCTCGTATCTCAAGTGGCATAAGGTACAGCAAGAATTTTTTTGAAAGTATTATCCAACATTAATGACTTATCCTTGTAATCTTTCTGGGGAAATTTCATTTTTCTTGCTATTTCAAGGCCATTCAAAAATCGATCCATCTTTTAAGTGCAGTTTTAAGTGTCCGCTGTCTATCTTAATTAAATAAATGAATGGAATGACAGACAGTGGATCTAGTATATCATATGCTTATCAAAAATTATTTGATTGTAAAACTCCTTCTCTTTGGATATGTAACGCGAACAACAAAATTAATACATTTTTAATCTTCAGGTGATGGGTAGAAGAGTATTTTTTTTTTTAAATCTTTTTAAAAAAATGTTATGTGTGTTTGTAAAATAACTCATGTAAGCGTGAGATTGGTCAGATTTGGATTTAACTTTTTTTTTTTTTTTTCTTTTTCTTTTTTAATTCTACTAAAACATTAAAGAAAACACATAGCAGTGATTATGTTAGGACTTTTGTTTTTTTTTTTTGGTTTTTGTTATGAACACCCTCACACACACACACACACATATGCTATATGCAAGATATATGAAAACTTATGATTATGAGGCGCTTATGATTGATAAGTTTTTGAATTTTTAATTGTTAAGAAAATATCGGCAGTTTTTTTTTTTCATTGATTTATTCAGTTTACAAATATTTAGCTATATCTTATTACTATTTTATATTTTCTTTATTCACTTTTCTTTTCTTTTTTTTTTCTTTTTGTTTTGATTTTTTAACATATGAATTCAAGCCTACATTTAATTTAATATATTTACTTATTGAAATTTCACATAAATAGTCAAGGCAAAGAAAAAATGTTTGACTGATGGGTTAGACAAAAAAAAAAGAAACAATAGGGACGGACAGATAGACGGACAGAAAGTGAATCGATTGGTATAATAAAAGGTGGGTCTCTCTCAAATCCGTCTGAATGTTACATACGACTGCACCATCTTAATATGGCCCTAGACCATAAGTCGTGTAGGGTAAAAAAGGGCGACGACGTACTAAATGAATGTGAAAAGTGTACATAAGTCAAGATTTAACATTTTACGATGAAAATTGATCAAGAGTAGCGATCTGATAGATACATTTTTTATGCTAAAAGTTGGCTAATAAACGTGCTTTTCGGATATCGTTCGTTCTTGTAGGCTTCCTATGGAAGGTTCAATTTTATATGATAATACAGTTTCAAATATGGTATTTTATGACAAAAGTAGAGAAGTAGGAATAGAAATAATTGTCGCCCTTGCTTCACTATAACGTTGTATACATGTTATCCGCGGTTGATTGCTTATGAATTTTCGCTGAATTGGTTCATTTATTTTTCTAGATGTTTACAACGATTTCCTTGAGGTGATCACAATCCCCTTTTGCTATTCTATTTTGATGTATATATACGTGTATGTATATATGTATATATATATATATATCTCAGGTTCAGTTTCTGCTTTCTTTCTCAGTTTCTAAAGCTTTGCGGTTGGCTCAAAAGAATAGGAAATTGGGTCTGAATCCGATCAGAGATATACTTTGCCCTTATTACGAGTTGTCACAAAGCAGGAGTGATGAATGAAATCTTATATATTTCTTGTACTTTTTAGGTGGTGTATATAATAAATAAAAATTTGTGACATGAATTAGAAAGTTTGTGTGTTAATCGCTGTATTAGTTAAATGAACATAAAGGCTTACATATAGGTCGAACTACCATAAAGCGGATGATGCTTCTAAGTGCTAGCAATAATCAATTATTTTTGGTTTTTTCAATTTCATTTCGAGCTTACGAAAGAAATTATATGTATATGATCCGCCTGAGTAGCCGAAGGCGAGGAATCTCGGCTAGCAAGTCAATGGTCGTGGGTTCGAATCTCAAGTGCGGTAGAGTTTTTAATAAAAGCCGATAGCCTTAGATGCTAGTGCTTTTAAGAGTTTAGTCTTAGAATTTATTTCTCTGGCGAAATTAATAATAATAATAATAATAATAATAATATATGTATATGTATCTTACAAAAGATTTGCTCCTAATATTCATTAAGTTAATTCCTCAACATTGTTTGCATTATTTCCGTTTTTCCCATTTTACTTAATGAAAATCTTTAGCTTCTCCGATGCTAACAGTAGCTTAATGGCTTGGCCTTGACAACGACAGTGTGCAAGCGGTATTAACTAACCGCAGCAATCGCAGTAGTTAAGTTAAACTCTTTAAGAATTGTTCGCCAGGTAATGATCGTAGAAAGCGTACGGTTTGGAAAAGTATCGTTTAGCTATTTGATAAACGTCTAGATGTACATGGATTGAGGGCATTTTCATTAGCGCACTACAGTTAATGCAACCAACATATACGAAAATTATGAAACATTATGAAAATTACCCAAGTGCTTCAACTTAAGGCAAAAATGAATTAAAGCAAATAGATTTACCATTCATCCGAAGAAAGAAGGAACGAAAAGAAATGTTTTTTTGCTCACTTACTAGAATGAACTCAGCAAGAAGTAGTCTTTAGTTTCGATTTTTTCTTGTGTTTTTTTTTTACAATCTTGATTTTTAAAGAAAATTGTTTTCTCTTTTCCGCATTTATATTTGTAGGCTTTGAATGTCATGTAAAGATTACTTAAATTTTTGCCACTGTTTTTTTATTTTTTTTGGTTTTTCAATTAATTTTATCGTATAAACAAAAACTTATAAATTAAAATAAATATACGTACACATATATATATATATATATAGTTCTGTGTATATATGCACATATATATATATATATATATATATTTATATATATGTATATATATGTATACATATATATAGTTCTGTGTATATATATGCATTATTATGTGTAAATGTATTATGAATACGATGTTAAGGAGGGCTATGTAAGGCTTATGTTTTTTTTTTTTTTTCATTTTCCTTAAGAAATGAATTCAAATATTTTTTCGTTTGTTTCCATGAAGCGATAAATCTTAACTCGTCTGAATTTGATGATGTATGTGAGTACATAATGAAACATCTATGCGTGCAAGAAATTGCATTCATTAAGTGATTTCTATTTTATCTGCTATAGTAGATGTAATTTAATTTAAGTTGCTGTTAGGTTCACGATTTGTTTTTTCTTTTTTTTTTTTTTTTTTTCATTATGTTTGGTTTTTAGTTATGCATTTTTTTTTTTTCTTTTTTTAGTTTGGTTTAGTCATTATACACAATTGGTTCTGCATTTAATATTTTATTTTTTTTTTTTTTGCTTGCTTTGGTTTAAGTTTAGAAAAGATTTTTCGCTATTGCTAAGATGATGAAATTTGCAAACACTATACAGAAGTTGCTATGTAACTGATAACTACCTCCGCTCACGACAATATCCTTTTTCTCCAGCATCGGATAATCAATCACATGTATGATGCCATTAGTGCATTCCACATCTGGACGAAAAACGCGAATCCGTTTATAATTCCAAAGGATGACATAACCTAAAATTAAAAAAAAAAAAAAAAAAAAAAAAAACAATTTTGATTTTAATAACAATAATGAGCTTGTATTTTATTTAAGCTAATGAAAAATAGAAGCTTTTTTTTGAATGCACTCACCAGTCCATGAAGTTGAATCATCATCATGCAAGTCTTTGTTTTTTTTTTTTTTTTTTTTTTTTCAAATTTTAAATTATATAGAGAAGGAAATGAGTTTAGTATAAATGAAAGTTCAAATTATTTTGTAATGTTAGAGTCGAAAAACGTGGATGAGTTAAGGCCTATTATCTCACAAAGACGAGACATCATTGTGGGTTCACTGCTTTAAATAATAAGTTGTAAGAATTTCTCTACCCCAAGCACAAATATGTGTGCATTGTATTCCAAAAATTTTGCGCAAGAAATATGTTCCCGAGGAGGTTTTCGTAAATATATCTATGGAGGTTAGCTTTCAACAAAAGTTATTTTCGATATGAAAAAGTTTTCTTTCGTGGACTAAACAAGAGAGATGACAAAGAAAAACAATATGAGTGTAAAAGACATTTATATTCGAATTGAGGCGTGTCTTTGACATCCACCGCTTAGTTAAGCCAACAGATAAATATTTTGAATTAATTTATTAAATAGCAACAAATTATATTTTTCCACTTAAGAAGAGAATAAGACAAGGGATTTTTTTGACTTTTTCTTTGGAATGGAATGGAGTAAAATAATAATATTGGGTGACGTCACTAAGCAGACTAGAAAAATAATTTTATTGGAAAAAAATATTAAAAAAGATGACAACATCGAAGCTATTCTCGTGGACGTAAGGGTTGGGAGCAGCTACAAAATAATTTCATTCATTCATTCGTCTATCTATGGAATGAAAAAATTCACTTGTTAACCAAAAACAAAGAAATCCCTCTATTAATACCAAAGAAATCAATTAACTTATGGAAAATATGCCCACAAATTCCTTACAGTAGGGCACGGCCTATCATTAAATATCCTACACCATCCTAGAACTATTCATCATCATATCGCTACGTTGTCAGAAAGATGAGAAAAATTTCTAGATATGATGGGAAATATTTTCATTAAAATATATTTTATCAATTTGCTTCGAAAATGATCAAAATACATGCAGGCACCTAATGAAATTATTCCCTATTAAAGGCTTAAAATTTCACTTTTCGATAAGGAAATCCATGCATAAGAACGATAGGAATGAGAGAGGATTGATTCTTCGTGAAAATATGTAGTTATTGTATGCGTTCATACTTACTTTCCACTTCTTCTTCAACTTTAATTTTCAAAGAATCTCTAAATGTAGGTAAAATGATTGAATCATTTTGCTTTTTGGTCATTTCAGCTAAAGTCTTCATAGTGTATATATCATCTGCAATTAATAGATGTCGTTCCATAATGCAACGTGACTGAAAGTAAAATTTTAAAATTAATTATATTTATTCTGTTTATATTTTAATCTTTTAACTTACATGATAGGCGAAATCTTTCATGAACAATTTTTTATAAACTGAAGGATAATCATATTGAGTTTTTTGCCAGGCGCGATCACGTGGCACAAAGTATGTGAAACGGCGTTGGGTATTATTTAGTTGATCATTGAACGATGAAAATTGTCCCATACGATAGGTATCACTGTAGAATTTCATAATTTATGCAAAGTTTATTTCTAATGTAAACTTAAAATGAAAAGGAAGAATACCTTAACATGGGATCCGTTTCTAATTTTCCTAATACCGTGGTATACGGTACGCCCAAAACTCTGTCGATTATATGAACAAAACCATTCGTTTGAGCAATATCGGGTACAATAATGGTGGCATTGACGCCACCTCCCTCCACGGTAACCACTTCGTTTGTATCATCGCCATTCACATTAAAGTACAGAAATGTACTGCTATGTATGGTGGGAAATTGACCAATCTATGAGTAAAAATAAATTTTTTATTTTATATAAGCCAAGCGGCTTACACAAGTACACTACTCAAGAAATTTACCATATTTTCATTCGATTGTTTAATTTTTTCGACATCAACTCGTCCTTTGATTATATGCATATTAACAATATCGCGCATTTTTTCCCGATTTCTATTTATAAACGCAATTTATAAAGTGTAAGTAAATGTATAAATAAATTGACCTAATTTAGAAAAATTTGTATATAAATACAATATACAGCCATGAACACTTAAATAGTACATACATTTTTCTTTCCTCTTGACAATTAATATAAGAAATAAGAAAATTATATTCGGTCGTGGTGGAATAACCGTTATCTTAAAAAAAAAAAATAAAAATAAAAATAGAAAAAAGCAAAAAAACTAAATTTTCATATTGGGTGACAGCAACAAATTAAACATGTCCGTCTATCCGTCTGTCTGATGTCTATTGTAAATAGCCTCTTGATTGCAAGAATGAAGCTATCGGCTTCAAACTTGTCAGTGACATTCGATGTTCTTGCGCGCAAGTTGGTCGGGAATACGGGTAAAATTGGATTAAGGACACGGCTACAAAGTCACATAAACTGCAGATGCCTTTATTCGTCACAGGAGAAACAACTTGTTTTAAAATGTTTTAAAATAGACCTAACGGATCACGGATACTAACTGTACTTGAAAATAAAAGTGTAATTTTTTATATCTCTTTTTTTAAATAAAACTTTTAATTTATCTTTTTATCCCTTCTAATGGCTATTTATGTGCCCTTGGCTGTATAGATTTATATAAATCTTCACATCATACCCTATTATGTTTTCAATATTCGAAGCATTCCAAGCTTCATTGCTGGGCGCCAAAATAGTTACGTCACCTAAACTGTTTATGTCATCCAAGACTTCACCACCTATTTCCATAATAACTTCGTAGAATCTGCGCAAAGCTCCATTTTTATTGTCCTATCGTAAACAAAGCGAAGAACGTACACAGAAAAGAAAGCAATTTGTTAATTCGACTTGAAATGCAGAAAGATTCTTAGAGGTAACTTGCCTCGTTTTTACGAAAATTTTGAATTCAATAAAAATTTTGAAATTTCATCTACACGAGGTTTGTTTAAAAAATACACGAAATATTTTCATTTTCACTGCGCTGCTTTATGTATGTCAATGTACAACGCATGCTTTGATTCACACTATCTTCGTCGTATTTTTGTTTTCTTCTTTTCCGGGCTCTTTGATCTCTTAACCTTGTGGAGATTTAATTTTGAATCGTTGTAAAATGCAAACCTAATCCGGATTTTAAAGCTCAATATATTTCTTATCAAAGCTCGCGTAAAATCGTGAAGATTCTAAACTAGCTGGGTCAGTTTATCAGGCATATCTTTGCTCGGAGTTTTCGTTATTGAGCAAATTTCCAAATTAAGTTTAAAGACTTTGAAGTTTATAGACCCATAATTATTTATAAATTGATTTGGAATTCCCTAAGGACTCTCCGAAGAAGGTATTTTGACGAACATATGGTAAATGGTATGGTAATGTTTTGATCCGAAGACGAATTCTAATGAAAAATGGTATTCGGCAAAAACATTTCGCCGTTATATGAAAAGATTGTTTTTATTTTTAATATCTCTCAGTAGAAATCGGTGAAAAGCACCAGTTTACCATACAAACTGAATATAGAATATTTTGTCGATATGGGGCTATTTGTTCAGATATCTCTCCGGTAAATAATCTTACAAAAGTGTACCTGTTTACGTTAGCAAGAACTATTACTTAATTTTCTGTGAAGAAAATTAGTCCGAAATAATGAAAAGTTTATCGTACAGTACCCTTTGGATCACAGGAGTTTATTTTTCGGTCGACTTCCCGTGTAAAGCTTCTCATATCAAGTAACCCTTTGTATGGCTACAAGAAATGCTTCCTAATGTTCTGTGATGAATATTGTATCACTCTGTTTTGGATCGCAGAGATCTATTTTTCGGACCATCTCCCTTAGAAAGACTCTTATGCAAAGTAAACAGTTGCATGATAGCAAGAATTAATACTCAATGTTCTTTGATGAAAAGTGATTCGGACTAACGATCTAAGAGGTCGCATTGATCCATATTTCGGTTTCCCTACCATCTAAAGTAGAGCTTATTTCGGTTGTAGCTAGCAAAACCATAACATTTCCCGATTGGACACACACTCACTCGGCTACCTATCTATCTCTTCTTCTTTACTCATTCCTCTTTGAGAGAAGTCGGCTTGTTACGCGAATAGGAGAGATTTGCCGAGTGACCGACTAACCATATTAAGATATGTATATCCCGTCAAAGGTAATCCTTTGCATGGCAAAAACTCTTCATTTTTGGTATTCTATAAACAAAATCGCTTTATAATCGTTATATATGGTTTTTAAGCAAACCTCAAATGTACATCGAATTGAATTTTCGTAAATTGAAGTTTCGTTAATTGATGTTTTATTTTTAAATAATTATACTTACAACTAATGACTAAATATTTCGTTTCGTCGATTCAAGCAACACATCAGGCAAAGTTTGTTTGTTCGTTGTTTGGTTAACACATACATGAATACATCATCGCATCGTAAGTTCGCGACCACATTAAAAAAATAATTATTGCAGAAATATTTTACATCAATCTTGTGGCAATGTAGAGAAATTTGTTATAACATTTATTTATTTATGTATGTATATGGGAGCATTTATATTTATATTTATTTTATGTTATTGCATATGTAGACGATATAATGTGCTTTAAAATACATAACATATTTGCTTGGATTGAAATTTAATGAAGAGATAAAAATGCATAAACAATTTAAAAGGCAGTCGTAAAGAGATAAAGAAAATCAAATAAAGAGAATAAAAAAAAAAAAAAAAATAGTTGAAATGTTTTTTCATCTGTCACTCCCCCTTTAACTACTACCGTCTAAACTTTCGTAGAGTTGATGCCACGTTTAAAGAGTTCCCTAATCTTTTCGAATGTGATTTACAGTTTTTGCGTCTCTCTTTGTCTCTCTCCTTCTGTACATGAGCATGGTTTGCCCAATACTACCCTTCCCATTTTACGCACCGACTAAGTACGACAACGAAGAAAATTACGAAATAAAGTTAATTGACTCGTTCGCTCGTCGTCAATGAATTTGAGCAAAATGTTAGAGACAGTTACCAGCGTACCGTGAACCGTAGTCCCTTTCAAAACTACCCAACTAAGGTGAAAACAGATCTTTCGACCGATCGAGATTAATAAAATTCGGAACATTTTCTCAAGCTTGTAATTATCAAAAAGAAATCGCAAAAGTTTCTAAAGATACATAGAAGGTTTGATTTTTCTGTTATCCCGTTTCGTGAGGAGATATAAGGAAAGTAGAACGAAAAAAATAAAATTAATATTTGCAATTTTGTTTTAAGGTTTGTGGCCACAAAGGTTTTTGTATGTACTTAATCCGCCTTCCTGCACTTCAAAAATTACCACCAGTTAGTTTTCTTATTATTGTCAGAAAAACGTTCAACTTATTCTTATATAAACTTGAAGCCTTCGACTTTAGGGCAAGACGAATTTGTTCCATTTGTTTCCATTTATAAACAATCTGCAAACTATTGACATAATAGAGGTCTTGATTTTTTATAATTTAATTATCTGTGGACTGCCAGCTTTCCCAGGTACCATAGTACAGCTTCACACGTCTGCCGAATGTATTAAAATAGCTTAGACAATAGTCTTATTGTCCGATTCGGCTTGACAGGGAGAAGAGGCTGTGGCGTGAGTGTAGCGGTGACTGTGGTTAGCTCAAATTGCGTGAAGAGGTTTTGCCTGGTGTAGAGTTGCATTGCAAATGTTTGTATCACTCAAGGAAAGAGAGAGGATTTAGGTAAGTCTCGCTCTCACCACGCCCAGTGGCTGATCACCCTACGCTACGCTGAGTGGCATCATGACTATGAACGCAGAAAAATTAAGATAGAAAACCAAAAGTTTGCCTTTGTTTACCTTCGCGATCTTCCCTTGACTTCCCAGAGAGTCAGAACAAGTTAGAATTTGGGGCAATTTCATATGGGAAAATATATTTTCAGACAAGGGCAAGCGGCTTCTAACGAAGAATCTTAAATTTGCATCATGTGCTTGTTGATACCAAATTGGCGCTACTCTCCAAATGAAAGGGTGATTCTTAATGGCTCACGATTATCGAATGACGTCTATAAACAGAGGATCTCTCTAACGCAAAATAGTTTGTCATAAGTCAGAAAAGCTACCGCGAATGCCGTGTACTTGACTTAGGGACTGACTCTGTTTGATATGGTGAGAGAAACATGTAAGACGGGATGCATAACCATAAATAGTGGTAACGACTTATTTAGCTTGTGTGCTATAAATATTGGTGCATTCTTATCAGTTTGCATAAGCAACACACAGTAAGACACTTGTCCAACCTAAGAGTGTATGAAAAACTATTAAAATTATGTGATGGAATGTAAATAATTGCTCTGACATAACATGACATGTCATATATGATGGCCTATATGAGCCTTTGTCTTCAACAACAACAAAAAAAAAAAAAAATTATTAAAACAGAATGGTTTTCTGATTCGTTTTACTAACAAATAACACAATTAATTACCTGAAATGACTACATAAACGCGTTTATTGTTTGTAGGGATGACATTATATATATTATTCCAGTAGGCGAAACCATTTAAAAAAATTGAACAAAAAACAAGAGAACACAAATTCAATATTTAAAAGAAAAAAAAAAAAAAAAAAAAAAAAAAAAAAAAAAGAATTCTAATACAATTGATGGCAAATGTGTACGGATGGATGGTCTCGGTAAATTTAATGATGGGATAACAAATCAAATGTATGGGAATTTATAATAGGTTGATTGATTGGATGAACAGAGATCCTTGTTACGATAGCGGATGCGGGAGCAAAATGCTTAACTAAAATATCTTGAAGAAGACAATGCGGACCGAATATCGAAATCTTAATAAAATGTGAAAACTAAAATCGAACTCAAACGTTTTTTTAATCCATTCTTTTGGGAATTGTAATCTTTTTTTTTTTTTTTTTTTTTGTATATACCCACAACCACGACAATAATATACTAAATTTCTTATATCGTCTAGAATGCATAGATTAATGGTGAAAATGAATAAGTCATTTAATTAAATCTTGTTATTATGTTATACAAGTCGTCTGGTTTATATTATTATTCCAAATTATATATTATATACTTTATATGTATTATATTACCATTATTGTTATGTCCTATATTCTGTACCTTACACCAATTATGGTGTGGGGGTGTAGTAAGTTTGTGCGAATGTGTGCACCACCCAAAAGGACTTTTATTATACCGATCGATTAAGAATCATTTTCTGAATCTGATCTAAGCTTGTCTGTCTGTCTGACTGTCCGTCGGTCCGTCTGTACGTCTTGTTTTCTAGCGTTCAATCGTTTCAAGCGTTTGTTAAACTGACTTGTTTTGGCTCAGGCACGAAAATCTTTCGTTTCGGATCACTTCTTCGACCATTTCCCGGATAAAGCCTTATATGAATAACTATTGTGTGCTATACGGTATTCTTTGCTTTTATTTTTTTATTTTAATATTTTTCATGACTTTATTTTATTTATATATTGTATTTTATTATTGATTTATTATTTTATATACACATTTATGTGGCTGTGCAATAAATATTGCAACAATACTTCGATAATCCTCGAAGCTACAAGGACAATACAATGCGTCTCTATATTTATCTATATTTGTTTTTAATCAATTGAATTGTGAATCAGGAAATCTTTTCGTAACCATCTTATGCTAATCTTATAATTTAAAAATTGGAATAAATAAATGCTGCAATCCGTAATTTAGCAGATCTATGAGTAATTTCGTAATAAATAAGTAAAAATGCTATCATTTATATCTATGCAAAAATTTCCTTAATATGACAAAGCATCGCATATTAATTAAAACTTCTTGTGGGGCATTTCTTGTTCCTATTCTGGGAAAGCAAAAATGCAAAGAATACTGTAAACGAAGAGACGTAAGTGGTTGAGAAGTTTGATTGCATGTTCTTTTATATTGCTCTAGTTGGCGGATGCGTACTGATGTCTACTGAGTCAATTGTGACCAGTATTTGCCTGTTGAGTTATAAGTCTCAACAGCGCCAATCAAAAGTTTCGAAATAATTTTCCGTTGAAAAAGTTGTGTTACTTACTTCCTTGTGAATAAAAATCCGAAAGCCTTCTCAAGCCCACATTTCTATAAAAAACCTAGCACTAACCTAGTCCAACATTTTCTAATATGATTAGAATGTCAGTTATCTCTTACAACTTCACTTTTCAATTATATAGAATTATTGCTACGATTTCGTTAATATGTTCTCGACGTTCACTGCATTCGCCATAATGGGTACAATCTCGTTTAACAATTCTTGTTCCCGGCGGAGAAGATTTTAGAAACTAATCCTGGACTCGAAAAGTTATTTTTAATCATCGGACGATAACCACTCATACAACTCGTAAGTGAATAATTACAATGTCTCAGAATACGGACTTTCCAACAACAGTATGGATCTTTTGTAGGATGGATGTACAGATTCTATAGAGTGCAGTTTTTTGGTTTGGCTGCATCAGACACTCGAATTAAACCATTTTCCCATAGTTGATTTACGCTAAAGTACCAAATTTCAAAAACATGATGAGAACGATTTTGGAAAACCGATTTTGACTTTGTTTAGTTTGTTTAAAAGGTATTTTGATACGGATTCATGAGGTATCTACCGATCCCAAATTTGGATAGAAAGGGCTTCAAATCCAATTGTGTGCTGGTATAGCTAAGGTTAACTACACAACAGAACTCTGTTAAGGTAGTTGAAAAGCGTCTTTGTTAGTTAAGTCCAAAATTGTTTCGACATCCTTTGAAAATGGTTAATAACAAATTTTAATAACGAATTTATCTCTTCACGAGTAATTTATAATATTTGACGAAATATAGATCAACCCTAAAAAAACTTTGTTTAGTTAACTTTTTTGACAAATGCCTTAAATGTTAAATTTACACACAAATGTTTATGTCATTACCGTCGTCTATTAAGGATCGGTCTGACAAGAATATCTAATCGATAAAACAAAACCTCGATTTTCGACATGAATGCTTCGCTTTCATACCTTAAATCCCTTGTAGTACGAGGTTAAATTAAACGGAACGACTTGAGATAGGTCCACTTCTTGTTATAGCAATCATTTCAGAATAACTATCTGAAACGATTTAAGATTGGTTGCTTATTTATATTTCTGATGCGTATCCATAGACCACTATTTTCAAAATATTTTAATAGGATTTCATAAGCTAACAGGTTTTAGTCTAAGGACGAAGTTTTTCTTTGCCTTAAGAAATGAAAGCCAAAAATTTAGATACGACTAGAGTGTTTTTTTTTTTGTAAAATCCCTTCCAAATAAATTCCTAGTATAGTGATTTGCTATATTAATTTCCTGTGCAAAATTTTGGGCACATTTCACACTATTCCCTATATAAGGCTAGGCTTTTGCAGCGAAATCTAATGTTTGGAATTCGGAAATCGGAAATTTGAAATTAGATAAAACATAAGACGTGTTTTGATTAAAAAATACTCTTTACATAATTTGGGTTAAATCGATCCACCCAAGCCCAAGAACTTCCCGTATAAACGTTATCTTGAAAAGTAAACTTTTTTTATGGTAACAAGATGCCGTTTTTCGTACACTATGAGGACGAAAATAAGTGAAGATAAGTGCTATATTTTGCAAGGTGGTGTAGGGTATTTAATAGCCGGCCTTGTCCGACTGTAAAAATATTTACTATGCTTTCAGATAAACGTTCTCTCCGTAGGTGGTGAGTATCAAAAATTCGCGTAAAGTCGAATTCTTTTTAAAGTGTAAGGGAAGTATATGCAGAGAGATATAAGGAATTATGAACCTGATATTTTTTTTTTTTTTTTAATTTTTGCTTTGCTATTGAAAACAATTTAAAACTTTGCTTTAAAATTTTTTCGAAAACTTTTTTTACCAAACATTCAAACTTGGTAAGAACATTGTTTAAATTGTTTCCTTTTTTTTCATGGTTTTAATTTTAATGATTCTAATAATTTTTGTTTTTCTTTAATTTTTACAAATTTTTCTTATTTATTTATTTTTTATACTTACATTACACCCAAAATTTTTTTAAAATAAAATTTATATTTTAAAAATTATTTTAAAATAAAATTTTGCTTTTGATTTTACCAAGAACCGACGACGAATTTGCTTATTATGATTATTATATATATTTTATTTTTTTGTTATTTATTTATTTATTTTTTTTTTTGTGTTTCTTTTTATATATTTACATTCCATTTCGATCATATAAAAAAAGTTCAAGGTAAAATCAGTCATTGGGATTTTGAATTGAAAGGCTAGGTTGTCTCTCTAGTTAGTGTTAGGTTAAAGAACAGTCAACGTTGACCGTATATTTTGTGTATTAACTTTGGTTTTTTAAGACTCTTAAGCGCAGATATAAATAACATTCATTAGTTAGTTATGTTAAAATGTGTAAAAACATTTCATTTTAAAATTATTTTCATTTCTCCACGAAATAGAAAATAACATATAAGACTCAAATAAAACCAAAGTCTTTCGTGTGTGACTGGTAGTGGCAGTGGCAGTGGTGGTGGTGGTGGTGGTGGTGGTGGTGGTGGTAGTGGTAGTGGTAGTGGTAGTAGTGGTTGGCGGTGGCAGTGGTAAACCCTTAACACATAACACAAAAATCTAAATGCTAAATATGTTGTCATATAATCGGCTTAGTATTAAACGCAAACCTCAGTTTTCGCCTAATATTTCGACTGCATATGTATACGTACAATAGATTTGTTTTTTTAATGTATCCTTTTTAACCTAAGTCAGTTGAGATAGATATGCCTGGCATTATATAATCCTGAAAAAAAATTACTTAAATTCAATTGCATTTTCTTTTCGTCTATCTATCTATCGTCTACTAATTTTAATTAATATTACTTTAAAATGTCTGTAAAATTTTAATTAATTATTCTGCAGGCTGAGCACCTAAAAGCTTAATGTGTTTTGTTTGTTTGGTTGGTTGGTTGGTTGGTTGGTTGCTTGGTTGGTATGTATTTACTTATGTATGTATGTGTTTATATTGCTATTAGCTTTATTATAATTTCATTATGAAATACTTCAACTTACCTCTAAAAATTGTTTAACCGTTGTATCGACGATCATCAATGGTCGATGTATGAGATGTACGACACCATTACTTACAGGTATATTGGCTTTAAGTACTTGAGCCAATACTACGCCAGTCGAATGCTTAGAATCACCAACCAATGTATTTGACTTCACATATACTTTATAGGGGGAAAAAACAAAAATATCTAAGGGTAGATTATAAAAAGGGGAATAAACTAAATTCTAACTTACGTTTCTTGTCATTATCGTAATAAAAATTGACAGTAACCTTAATGTTATCCTCAAAAGCGGCAGTGGTATGAGTATCTTCAGTAGACTGAGCGGCCGAAAACAGAACGCTATTCAATATTACATGGCCGTCGATCACTTTTCTGTCCACCAAGCTGCTGCGTGTTGTTTGCTTAAATAAAGAATATCTCGAATGAAAACTCAGACTGTCCTCAATTTGAAATGACATTTGAGAAGCACGCATCAAGCTTTTTAGTTACATGTACTTGTAAAGCAAAGGTGGTAACCTTCTAATAATCGGAATAAAGTAGATTTCCGTAAGTACAACGATTCCTAATCACTACAAGATTTTAAATCGATTTAACTATGTCCGTCCGTCCGTCCGTCCGTAAATTTTTTGGTTGAAATGTTGGGCATTTTTCCTGCAATCAGTCAATTAAGATTTGAAATTGGTCCTCATAGGCATTTACAAGAATGTCTAAAACATTTCAGTGTTGACGACAACCTCGGAAGAATACGGAAAACCTTTATCAATGTCCTATTTAGTGGGTCGATCAGAAAAACTTTTATATTCTGTACCACTTAAGTTGTACAATACGTGAAGACTACATTCTGAAGCAATCCACCCATGCCTGTCTGTCCTTACATAGTCTTGTTTCGCATACATTGTGTATTTCTCGTACAATTTCAAATATGAAAAACCGCATTAAAATGACATGGGTTTTCTGTTTGTAAGTTTTTTTTTGCTTTAAATTTTACCTTAAAACCCTCATCGACTGGTATAAAAAATGTGTGGCCACCAGGCGATTGATACAAACTCTCTTTCCGCATTAAAGTTACTTGCGAGCGATAAGTTCTGAAAATGAATTAAAACTTAATCGTAACAACAAGAAAGTGAAACAATGAAAAATAATTAACCTTAAACGATTTTCTTGAACATCGAATAGATCCGATTGTTGCAAAAATTCCCATGCATTTGGATTTGTTACCTGCGTACGGGCTGTTGGCAGTAAGGTTAACGGAACCAAAACATCATTGATAACATGCATCACCTGCGATGGTAGATGTGAAATTTTAATTTAGTAATTTGATGTTTTTCTTTTTCATTTTGCTCTCTTTGACCTGTCGTTTATTTTCTTGCGTAACAATCTCCGTAGATTCAGTTTGATTAATCCAGGCATTATTAACATAAACTTCACCCTTACGATTTCTGGTAATATACAATAAAGGATTGCCTTCGAAATCTGATGGAATGGTTTTCGTTAATTGCCTGACCGTCATGGGTACCGTAGCTATGAATGAAAAGAAAAAATATTCAAAAAACTCTTTTCATAAATGAAATAAATTAAATTAAATAAATTGTAATCTGGCAAGGCCGCACGTTATATACGTTACACTAGTTTATTTCACACATTTTCTTTGATGTGACCAATCACTCAGGAGATGCCTATTCGCGCAATGCCGCGACGGAGAGAAGGAAGCGAGTTTGAAAAGAATAGGGAGCTAATGGTGGCTGCAGACTAGTGTGTGTGCCACTTTTTCGTTATATAAAAGCCGACTTTTCTGGATAATCTTTTACAAAATACATTCGTCATAGCTATAGTGAGTGTTCAATCAAGTCAACAAAGGCAACATACATATCCATTGGGCGTACATCAACTGTAAAAAAACAACAAAAAAAATGTAATTTCCATTCTGAAATGCTGCAAATTAGATCCTGTTGCCATAAACAACGTCAAGGTTTATTTTGTGTAAGAATTTCCGACAGGAGGGACTTAAAAATGGTTCCAGCCCAATTAAGTTTTTCTCATTCGCTCAATTTGGATTGTTTCAGAAGGGCTGCAGCACGTGTTCTTAATTTTCGCAAAAATAGATTTTTCAGACCTCCTCAAATACTAATTCGCACTATCTTCACGAGCGCGATATTTTTGCTCTGCCGGTTCCGCGCTGTGTTAACAAGGAAACTTAATAAAAAGGAAAATTTATCATCAGTTCCCAAATCTTACGAAAAAAGTACTCTTCTCCACGTTCTTCAACAAATATCATTGGAAATCACACTGTCTTCGGTTAAAAAATTTGCATTTTAACAAGGATTAATTTCATACAATACGTGGCTTGGAAAAGCCCTTCGAACATCACCATTATTGCTCATCATAGCAGAATGCCTATTTTAAGCAGTTAAGTTCAACTATGGTTTATGGCAGTAGCTGCGGCAATCTAATGTCAGCATCCTTAAACCGGACTATCATCAAGCTCTTAGAGCAAGTTGCTATATCATGACTGAAACTGGTCACCCGGATTTAAAAAATAGACTTTATGAATTAAAAGCTAAAATCACCCCAAAGTTTCTTAACTCAAACATCAAAATCTATTCTCGGTGCTATTATTACCAGGAAAATTCGCGAAAAGTCGCGATCCGCAATCAACTATTGTCTGTACGTCGCAAAGGAGTTAAACATTCCCTTAAAAATATTTCCGCGATTTTAGCTTTAAACCATCATGGGTTTTGAAGGGCTATTCTTGTGACATTTCACTGTCTACGCACAAGAGAGAAGATACTCCAATTACGTCTTCAGGAATCTAATTGGTGAAAAAACTTAAAACGCTGGAGAGTGATGGTTGGCATCTTTTATATACGGATTGTGACCTGGCAGATGTTTCAGGGCAGGATCCTCTTAATCACATATTTCCCAAAAATGCTTCAGCTTTCACAACCGCAGTGCGAGCTATCCTTCACGCTATAAACCTTTCTCATAAAGACAATCTCAAATTGTCATCGTTACTGATAGCTTGTCTTGTGTTAAAAGCTATTTGGAATCCTTGGATCTCGAGGTGGAGCACCATTAACAAATTAAAGAATATCATTACAACTTGCGGCGATAAAATTACCAAGTCATATCAGTTTATTGAAACAAGAGGAACAAGATGATCGAACGACAAAGTATGCTGCTTCTGCATCTCTAATTATGGATGATGGTCATGGAAAAGCTGGACCATCAAAGATATATTAGAAGAAACGTTATAGAGAATGAAAGGAAATCTACAATACTGTCATCAGCACTACTCCTCTGTTAACGCTCAATTAGTTCCTTCTTTATATCCAATAAATATAGAGAAAAACAAAATCAAGGTCAAAACATTTACGAGAATTCATCTTGGCTGTACGACGGCAACACATCAATAGATCTTTAAGCGGATACTAAAGCACATTCTTTGTGACTGCGTGAACTTATCTTTTATGAGAAGAGTTGCATTTGAAACAACTCGTCCTATGCATTTCGTGAAATCGGCAACAGAGTGCAATATAAATGCAATATATTACTTTAATAAACCTACTACGCTCGAGACCCAATTTCCTTTTCGATGATAGAGATGGTAGCCTGTGTTGATTGTGCTCAATGCTTTCTTTCTAGTCTAGAAATCTATTTCAATAGCTTTTTTTCACCGATTTTTGCATTGACATATTAAGAATGGAAATGTATATAATGAGATTATCAAAACAGGGCGTCATGTGGAGAACGATCGTAACAAAACATGTCTATGTATAAATATGATTAAAGCATTTTGAAATTTGCATCGCTCAGGTTGGACAAAGAAATGTATGAGCAGACATCAGACAGACAGATGGACAGATGGATAGATAATCTTAAATCGATTCAGAAAATAATTCTAAATTGACAACTATTTATAATAATGACGAAAAGTGGGCCCGCATTAACTCGCTGTAGTTGGAACATGGATTTTTACCAAAAATAATACAAGACACGAAAATCGTGTTATTGAATTTTTTAAGTCTCTTTCAATATACATACCCATATGATAGGACACCAATATGGTTCCGTTATATTTGCGTACAGCCGCATTCGTGGGCACAAACAATGTACAAGATCTCAACTGTAAAGTTGAATTAGCAACTGGATCCGTTCTGATTAGTTCATGAAACTATATAAGAAAATAAATCAAAAAATGTATTATTAAATTAAATATTAAAATTAATATATATATATATATATATATTGTTTTTTTTGACTCTCATTATTCATATGTAATGGAAGCGAGAAAGCTTAAATTTTTCACATCAAACTCCACATATTTCACGCCTATGGGAATCGAACAACATGTTTTTTGTAAGTCTGCGATTTACATTTCCAATGCGATTATTATGCATATAACAATAATGCCTTCCACTATGATGCGATACTAGAGAAATTTCAAGTTCACAAGATTGCTTGATTATAAGAGCGAGCAATCAGCGTCACACAATCAAGTTAGCATAATGTACTGTTAATGACCTCAAAAGCTGTAACAAGTTTTCATTATGCATGTATGTATGTATATATTTATAATAAAAAAATTCATGTCTAGCCTTGAAATTATTAAATAAAAGAAAAATTTCGTTACGATTTTTCACGAAATATGAAAACGTAGTTTTCACATATTTTAAGTGAACATCATAAGCGAAATATACGCCATTTTCATATCGTAAATATTTGCCATTTTTCATATATCACATTAGACTTCTGAGATTTTTCGACGCAAGATGAAAGCGAAATGAGTTCCATAGAACGGTTTTAGAGTCCGCATTGTTAGGGTAGTTCGCTAAAGAGCAAAACAAATAGTACTTGGACAGTCGGACACGAAAACTCCCCGGTTCGTCCTCTTCCTATATAATTTTATGGTGGGACCTGATTCTAAATAAGTACAAAATTAATTCATTGTGGTAAGTTGGATCTGCATGGCTCTATTTTTCGGGTTCTTATGAAAAGCGAATCATTACGAGGCAACAAGTTATAATTTTCAGAACTTTATGGCAAGAGTAGGTAAAGTGATGCGTTAAGTAAAATGGTTGACGGTCGGCCTTGTCTAATTACGCCATTTTGACATGTTAGTAGTTACTTCGTCGATTTTCTTACGTCGCTTCGCACTTTTCTGCATTATATCGATTTCTAAACGCAGCAACGACGACATTAAAGGAAGCAAGCGCGATTAAAAAAGTCGAATATATTATTGCAGAGTGGGATAAGTAATGAAAATGATCGTCTCCGTCCTTGTCACTTATTTTTTTTTTTTCAACTTTAGCTTGGAACTTTTCGCTTAGGGGGGAATACTTCTGCATTCACACGCTTCAATAGTGAAGTGTGTGACGCGAAGAATGAACATAAATCCACAACAAAGGGATTTGTCGTTCGGTTTGTAACACTTCTATAGACTCTGTCAGTAGTTCGAGTTTCAAAAATTGTAATTTTTTTCACATGACGACAGTACGGTATTATACGAGGAGTAATTGTGAAGAAAATTCGTTTCAACGAAAATTCGATCTTGGACCAAGATCATAAAGAGTTTGACTTTTAGTTTAGATGGACGGACAAATAAGCTAAAATCAATTCAGAAAATGATTTTGAAACGATTGATATAAGAAAAGTTAGTTACATCTACCTTAAGACATGCGGGATGTCCCAAAGATATGCGTCAACTTAATATATCCTGCATCACTGGATAAACAATTAAGCAGAGAGATGAAGAGATGTGGCTATAATGAATCATTTATCATATACTGAAGCGTATGCTTCATAAATTCTTTGCGCTTTGTAAGTGCTGCAATTAGGACACAGCGCTTATCTTCAGTTATAATTACAGATAGATTGTAGATTATATGTCACCATTTCGACTCAGGGGAAGGGAGACATAAATTGCACATATACCATATTAGATGATAAACAGTTTTTGAATAGATTTTCTCTCGACGATTAACCATTTTTCATTTAGTGGTGCTACTCTTGCAGTAATTAACTCTTCAAATTATTCCAACCAACAGCGATGCACTTATTGCTAAAAAAAACCAAAAAAACCAAAAAAAAAAAAAAAAAAATAGAAATAGAAATAAAGCTCGGCAAAACCGAGTAAAATGTTATTATTTTCATCGCCTTTTTTTTTCTCTTGTTATTCTAATTTCCTTCTTTTTTTTTTTTTTTTTATAAAGATGTCATGGAAATAGACAACCACCCTTACATGCGGAAAGTTTGTTGAACCAAGATTACATCATGACTTCTTATGTACCGTTGGTAAGAGACATGAGTTTGTGCAAAAAAAAAAAAACAAAAAAAACAAAAATGCAACTTGTCATGCAAAACTTTAGAAACATAATTTAATAATAAAGAAGAACAAGCAAGAACTGAGTTTGAGACGAATTTTTAAACATCTTTTTGCTTGTTTTTGTTCTCTTGTGCGAAATATGTACAAGTAATCTTGCCTACACAAATTATCATCACTTATTTATTTTATTTAAACACTTATCTTATATAAAACATTTGTGAATGTCGTCAGATATTTTACAAATAAAACCCCAAGTATCGCATACCGCGCTGGCAAGATTTCTTGTCTTTTAATGCTGACATGTAAAAGGCCGGTAATGAGATTTCTCGCTTTTAGCTTTTTTTTTTTTTTCTGAAAATTATCTGCTCTAACGATAGTTCCTAAGCATCACATACACCTATTGAAGAACTTATTGCTTATATACATCTTGATCTTCCTGGGCGTTTTGTAATACTCCCATAATAAATTGAATTAAAAGAAAATTAACTTCGCCTGAACAGTTACAGAAAAGGTAGTGTGCATGGCGAACGTGTCCGAAATAGTGATTTTCAATTTCCTACATGCATTCATCCCTCAGTTCCAGACGAGAAAATCACCGGTAAGCCTATGGAATATATTATGCGCTCATATAATTGTTAGTATGACAACATATGTCGTAACTGTGTCCTACATACTTACAATTTATATAATAATTTTTATTATGCCGTTGCCTAGGGAATGATGTCAAAGTGTTTAATAGGAACCGATATTTTAAGCCTTGTTTTGTATTAATAAACAAAAACCAGGCGACTATGTAGCATTAAAGTATGATAGCAAAAGTCCATTTTCTTATATATATTTTTTTTTATTTTTCAGGTAAGTAACAGCAAGACCGTGTACGGCCAATTATTGCATTGATTCAGGTAATTCAGCGACTTTGTAGAATAATTTTTATAAATTTTCTTTTAATAAAATTTCACTTGTATTGTAACCTAAAAGAAATCCCATGGGTTTGCCTATATGGGATATAAATGATCAAATGTGTTGAGACAAGAACTTACGATTAAGTTATAGTTCTTCTAAAAAAAAAAAAAACCTTGAATTTCTGATTGTAATCGAAATATCACCAGGCAGACATATAAAGAAAGGCCAACATGACCACTTTTCAAGCAGATAAGGAGATTGTCGGTAAATATGTCTGCACATTCCAAGTACATAATTGATAAAACCCAACATATCGTAGAGGTACGAGAGATACAAGTGAAAAAAGTATTTGTATGCATGAATAAGAAAAAATGTATATAAAAAATAATCTCACCACCAACCACCGTTAGTTCTATTGATTTACATTTTTAGTGTTTGTTTTGCATTTGTTCTAAATAACACGAAAAGTCCATAATGCATATATTGTTTAGTACATAGTTTACACCCCATTATAAAACAAAAAACCTACAGTTAACTACTTATACATGAACATGCATAAAGACTAATATAACCCTTCGTTCATGCTTACGTTAGTTAGGTTATGTTTCTTGCTTTGTTTTTTTTTTTCTTTTTTTTTTCCTTTTTTTGTGTATTTGGCGACAGTCTTGTTGCTGTCACGTTAATGAATACAATAAAATCCGTTGCTATTGTATTAGTGTTGTCACAACAAATCCATCATTTGTTTCCTTAAAGAGGACAATATGTTTCGAATGCGTACCGCACTGTGACAATTAGCCATAGAGTGCACCTTACCCTCAACTCTTTCTAATTAAACGATTACACTCGTTCATGGTATTATGCACAAATGCCATTAAAAACCTTCCAGTTATTTCCGTTTAGGTGGATATTTGCACACACTTTTGTAATATGAGTGATAGATACTCTTGTTGTATAATCATCGCCACAGGGAATAATTTAGATTTATAAACAGGTTAGAGTAACTCGGGTAAAATGGATATAGAGTAGATTGGATTTAGTCATTGATCTCGACAGTTATCTGTCTGT
Source organism: Glossina fuscipes (assembly GCF_014805625.2). Taxonomy (NCBI): domain Eukaryota; kingdom Metazoa; phylum Arthropoda; class Insecta; order Diptera; family Glossinidae; genus Glossina; species Glossina fuscipes. The sequence goes on along the minus strand of NW_023998453.1, from coordinate 573,071 downwards.
CTGTCCATTGAAATAGTTTATGATATTTAGGAAAAAAAAAAGAAGCTATTTTTTGAACAAGAAATGAAGTAATGTAAGTGCAACGTGCACCTCAAGGTTGGTTTGTTCTTTCTTTTCCTTTAATACATTTTAAATGATGTCATGATCTACAAAGTAATGTCTTTGCTCCGTCTAATGCATACGATAACTTTAATGTTGTGGAAATGGTTTTCATTCGTGCGCTAGAAGAAGAAGAAGAATAAGAATAATAATAATAAACAGTATATGACACGACAAATATACACACATTTAGGACTCAACTTTTTTTATATGCTTTATTTCTTCAAAACGTTTTATGACTCATGGCATATGGAAAATAATACAAGAACAAATAAAAGTTGTCTTGTCCGGACAGAGGCAACTGTTAAACGACCCTACTCAACTTTGCCTAACGATATTTTTCACTTATATTTATGAAAAAATGTCAAGTCTGTTGACAAATGCGATCTTAATTTTCATACGAATCTTATTTTGTAATGCAACAAAAACTCGTATCGATCTGGTCTAAATTTCCTGACCTTAAGGTTTTGGCAACGAACTTGTTATTCTTTATGAAACTAGACCAAGTTGATTTATAAGGGCTTCCCTTTCATGGAACCCTTGTGTGGGAAAGAGTGCGAAAAATAAATCTATGCTTTTCAAAATCACCACAGGAAACCTATCACACAATTCACAATTTTTCTAGAAATTGTTGTCATAACATACTAAAAATTAGACCATAGGTATTTTTTCTTTTTTTCTAAACATAACCAATCACTCAGTGGATTTGCACGGTGATTATCAGAACGAAGAGAGAAAAAAATAGCGAGGTGGTGGCAGCGGCAGCCTAGGGGGTGTGCGCCCAATCGATTAGTGGTATACTTTTATTGACTAAGCATTCACTGTAGGTATGACCAGAGAAAACTCTACCGCACTTGATATTTGAACCAGCGAACCATAAGTTAGTGGTCGCAGGTTTTTGCTGCTCGTCTGCTCAGACGTATAGTACCATAAAAAGACTTACTTATCTTTTGAACGAATATTATTTATACGTGAAGGGAATGCGAACACATTAGTCTTATCTCATAATTATTTGCCATATTCACCTGGTATGCCAAAGGATTATTGCTCACCATGTTGTGATGGATTAAAACTATGAATTTCTTCTCATATAATGATGCAAAGCAATACAAAATTTCGATCCAAATTATTTTCATGCTTGATCAAGAGCATATCAGTGCCCTATATGTGCGTCAAAATATTGCGAAAATTTACTTATAGACTGAAGACGAAAATCTTTGAGAAAGTCAGACTTAGGTAAATAGATTTAAATCATTCCAAGATGTGATTGTAAAGCAACTACCATAAAAAGAGGTGAATCTATTTCCAATACATGCCATATCAACTTAATATACGTTTAGCAGAAAAACCATATTATGATCAAAAAGGGCTTTAAAGAAATTTAATTTAAACATAGCAATAAAGTTATTTTGTTGCTTGAAATCGTATCTGTTTTCATTGAAATAAATTTTTATGCCAAAAAAAATGATAAAGTAAATCACATTTTAATAAAGCGTCTCTTATCCACAGATTCAGTGTGTTTAAGACCACCGTCAGTGTCTGGATATTCGATTCTTTTTATATCCGTCACTAAAAACGGCGGGTGTGCTCATTTTGTCAAATCGTTTGTAATAACTAAACGATAGCTTCAGTGACAGTATTATTAGATATTTGTATACCTGAAGTGTACGTCGAAGTCTGTTTATTTTCATCTGTTTGCCTTTATCCCAATCGAGAGAAAATTAAACTCTTGCGGTTTTGAATTTAGAAAAATCAACAGAAGCTCTTGCTCGCAGGTCGATGTGAAAACTGAAATCAGAAATCGGTCAAAGAATGAACTTGCACTGCAAAGAATCAACTACAACAATAAATATTTCCAAATATGATTTTATGGATCGTTGTCTTCCTTATTGTCGCAAATTTTCATTTCTTCTGTTTAGTTTGCAAAAGAATTAAAAATATTCGTACACACCCAGATGTAATATTCGTATTCGTTATTTGTGTCTGCTTTCAATTACCCTAATGTCTCGGGTTACAACAATGATGACGAATTTTGCGGAGATATTGTTTAAGTTTTGTTTAATCAACCTTTACACATAGAGAAAAACAAAGAAAACTTTATTCCCTTTGCGGCGAATACTGCTTGCATTCCATATCTCAAACAAGGCAAGAACGAAATTCTCATTAACTGACGTCAATTACCGATTGATCACAACTGTTATCGCGTGGAGTTTTCACAAACGCCCCACTCTTTAAAATTGTAATTAATGACCTGATATATATAATCATTATAACTAAATAGAAAAAAAAGTATTTCACGGGAATACTCTCACGCTTTTAGTTATGTCAAAAAAATTATAATAATAATAAATTTAATACTCGTAGAGGAATATTCCTTCACTTTTAGAGCAAATAAAAATCAATCATTTCAGAAAACAAAAACACACGCAATCACATCAGCAGGATACTGCCCTTTAATTTTTTTAAAACCAATCATTCATGTGCTTAGTTTCCTAATTCTTTAATTTTCTTGCGCTCAAAAACCTGTCTGTAGCCATGAATAAAACAAGTGAGCAAGCTGTAGTAAATACCTTATGCCGCTTTGCTTAATAGAGTTACCCATGTAATGACTTTCCAAATTAATACCTTTTGTAGGAAGTGATCGAAAAGGTGGTCCGATGGAACCTATCTCAATAGAGTTCGCCCTTGGGCCAAGACACGTCCTTGCGCTAAATTGCATGGAAGCAGTAGAATATAGTGATTTTAAATCGATCGTCCTTCTGTGTGTTACATACGTCCCCACAAGCTTAATATACCCCCGGACCACAAGTGGTTTCGGATACTGGATGGTGAACATAGTAAAGGTTTAGTTTCTTCTTCTATTTGCTTTTCCTTTGAATACACGCGCAGAGAGGAAAAAGTTCCGAAATTTTATGGGTGACAACTACGAAAGTTATATAACGAAGAACCACTCTTTAAGGCTAAGGCCAGCTTATGATCATGAAATAATGAGTCATTTTTTCGAATTTATTTGCGAAACATAAAGCAATTTATTGGTACAAATTTTTCGCATTCGGTGAAGTTATAAAAAAAGTGTTCTTAGTAATTTTTTAAAAGCAAAGATCTGATGTAGCGGCTCTGGTAAAAAGAAGCATGCGCTTAGTAGATACCTGTATTTCGAAATAAAAAGTTGCAATACTTTTCCCTTATTAGATAAATTGATATATGAGGTTTTGCAGCTTCATATAACTACAGTAAAGCCGTCATTAAATAACAAGTATTTTTTAGCAAATGCAACACTGTGCACCAAAGAGGTAGCATCTAACAAATTTCATAAAAGGATATGCTTTTAAGGGGAAATCAGAAATTTATCTTGAAAAAAACTCGCTATATACGCCCATATAGGGCGCTATTGTCACGTAAGCCAAGAAATATAATCATTGAACATTACGCTATCAAGATCATTAGGCAAATTAGAAGTCGAACTAAATTGCCTAAAACTCCGAAAATGCGAAAGTGAGCTTGAAAGAAGTGGAATCTTAGTAAAGACTAATACATCGTGCCGGCATTGAACATTTTTAATGATGACACCAAAAAGAGAAATTTTCGTGTATTGCGAAGGAAACCGGATAAATAAATTAAGGAATAAATGGCCTCACAACAAGAATATGATGCTTGCTTTTTTGCCAACCCAATGCACGCGGTGTACGCATATAAAAGGCAATAGAGGGTGTAAACATTACAATTCGCGTATGTGTTTGTATATACCTATGATTTTTACTGCGAAATATTCAACGAAGGGTTGCAACTGCAGCCATTCCTAATAAAACTTAACAAGCATATGGCACCAGACTGACCGACTGTTAAAAAATTGATTATCTTGCCATCTGCTTATTGCAGTTGTTACGATTGGTAATTAAGTTTAATTATTTCTTTACAACTTCGTGCGGGTTCATATACGATTTAGCCTAAGGTGAACTCATATTACTTAACGCTTTTATGTTTTGTGTTTACAAAGAATCAATCTTCATATGAACAATTTCTCTTTGAAAGTTATTCCGACAATGGTATACATAATAGAATAATAGAATTTTTTGTAGAGTTTTGGATATTTACCTTTACATACCACAAAACTTTGATTAGCAGAAAACGTTACTATATCTGGTTAAATTGAAGCGAGAAGGTACAGAAAACTCTGAAGTGACGGTGCTGTAAAGCAGCGAACACCTTATTGCGAATTGCTTTCAATCACATTTGATACTATTGCGCTGAAAGTTAAGTCGAAAAGGCATTACCGGTAGATTGCTCAACCTGACCACGCTCTGTCTTCTCCAGCAAAGCATGCCAAGAAACCATTAATGCCATCGAAACGGAATGTGGCTTCATCCCTATTGAGTTCACTGTGCTTTACTTCTTCGTGTAAATCTTATTTTAAACGACGGATTATTGTACATCTAAGCTTTGCCTTTGTTACCAAACGTTTTCCCCCTATATATATATATAGAGAGCTTTACAAGATAAGTTGGCTCTTCGCTAAGGAAGCCGCATTCTCAAAGAAAAATGGATTTTTCTTTCGAAATAACCCTTTTCTTGAGAAAACGGTTTTAAGATCTAATGCAAGCTGCATAGGCGTAATCCCATTAAAATATATTTATTTTGTACCATCACCTACTTGGGGTGTATTCTTTTCTATATCGATTATAAATAGGTTTGTGGTACAGTTTCCGGTTGAATGACACAGGTGCTAAGTACAGTTGAAATGTTTTCGGTCAATGAAATGTTGAGCCCTCTTCCTCGGAGTTTTAATTAATGTAGGCGTAGACATTAATATCGGGTATCAACTTATCATCTCAACTCTTACAACCGAAGCCGTTTATAACCAGTTATAACTTTTTGTGCGCATAGCTGATCTTTCCTATTTTTGCAAGGAAAGTGTAGAGTGTTCCGTAAAGTTAATGTCGAAATTGCCAGCTTTCTAGCCAACCTGCGTACAAAACCTTCCAATGTTTCTACCAAATTTGAAGTCGATATCTTAATTTTTGCGACCAGACGCTGATCAAGAATACTTTATAGGGTCTCTGAAGTTTCGTTTTGGGAAACAACAAAATGAGTAGACACCCGTCCTTCAATAATAGGTATAAAGAAACACTTGCTCGAAAAAAGTATCACTGACAGTAACTATCTTGGGATGCAATCAACGGACAATTTGCAAGTATGGGCAAGTAAGAGCTTGTTGTTGATTTCGTTTAAAGCCTGAGGGATGACGAAGCTCTGTCCAAATCCATGGGCATTCTACAGCGTCAGTGTAAAGATGGCTGTCTTAGGATGGTATAAAAAATGCCGGTCCATGCAACATCGTTAATATGATTACTCAGCTTTTTGAACTAACCCGTCTTTAAGTTGTCCGCACATTGCTCAACCTGTATCCAAACCCAAAAATGTTCTTCCTTTCACCGCGCTACCCATCTGCAGAATAATTTACCTACGGAGGTCTTTATCGCCTTTCTCGCATTTACATAGAAACTTTCTCATCTCTGCCCACTCTACCAATAAAAAAAAAAAAGCTAATAGTATTCTCCTTAAAACGTGAACTTTCAACTTACAAAACAATTTATAATGACTTCATTCATTTAAATCAACCAAATGGTAAGAACTTTCTTTTATTTATCTTTTTCTTTTTTTTTTTTTTTAATCGAGTTAATCTAAGCGATTACTATCACTTAAGACTCACAAGAGCAAAAAATTTGATGTGTGGAAGATGGTCTGAGAAAAGTTTTTAATTACTATATATATAGCTTATTAAAGAGATAATAGGATGCAACGACATTTCTGTGTACAGTTGCGCGGGTCTACGCATTTTTAATGAATTACAACAAAGTATCGAATACGATAAGAAATAGAACTACACGAAGGAGGAAAAAATGTATGTATGTGGCTTAAGTCGAATCTTTTACTATTCGTTAATATTTGCAAGATAAAGCGAACTCAATCCATTCTATATATATAGTAATTGTTTCAAATCACACTTCCAGAAGGCTTGCACAGAAATAATTGTACAAAACGACAAAAATCGAAATACTTATACGCCTCTCTTGATATCTTTATAAGCGCCTAGAAATTTTAGTGAAGTTGAACCTGGAGATCGCCAGCTCTAGCCGGGAATAATGAAAATTATATTTACTTTAGACATGGTTGTCAAGGTTGTAATCATAATCGAACGGACGATAGAAAGACTAAAGATAGACGGTTTTTCTCTTTACTATTGACCCAGACTTTTTCATTCCAAATATTGAAAAACATTAATATTGAAAAATACTTATAAAATAATTTTTAAAAAAATGTTTCAAAAAAAATTCACATAACCCGCTGAGATAGATGAATATAATCAGGGCAAAGAGTTTGCATTTAGTTTTCCCATGTCGCCTGGCAATCGGTAACACAAAGTCTGAACGTTGATCAGAAATATTTTTACAAAATTTTTAATTTTGTCTGTTATTTATGTTTTTTTCTTCTCTTTTGCTTCTTGCAATAGTTTCGTGTAATATTTTTCTTTTTTTATTATCGTAAGCGAGTGGAGCTGATGGCCACATGTACATATTAATAAAATGGAATCACAATCTTCTGCCAATCTGAACGATCTCAGTTACATGATTTGATAATCGTTACAAGCGGAATAACAAACTTAGTTTATTTTCATCCTTTAATGATGGATGTAGCAATAAGAATAATATTAAGGTCAACACTGCCATAGTTTATATAAAAAGAAGCTTTAATTTTAATTAAATTTAATTGAAGTTAAAAGCAGATATATACTCTATGAGATAGATGTGAGGATAAAGTGAATTTAGCGACAGTATAAGCATAGCACGAACATACGGCGCGTAAGCAGCGACAGACTAAGAAGCGGGAGAAGAAAAAGAGATGAAAATTGTTTACGATAGTTAGAAAATTGCAACAATTTACGTTACGTTACATTTTTACAGACAATATAACCACAAAAGTATATAAGAGAGAGGTCGCAGTTAAAAAAAAAGTGATGACGCGTTTAATTGACAAACACAAAAGCATAAGTCGTAATCATACATATGTACATATATATATATATATATGTATACACTTAGTATCACGTCTGCCACGGGCAAAATTTTACGGGCTTATGTTTGGTTGTGAGAAGAAACTATCACTAAAACTAAATTGAAAATGTGCGAAGGAAAAGAAAAAAAAAAAAAAAATCAAACACTCGCTCGTTTGCTCACAAATACAGGAAGTTAGGTCAGCGCAGAATATACATTGTGTTTGACAATGAGTGATAATCAAAAGGTCAATCGTGATGTTGGATAATAATTCATTAAAATGAAAATAAGAAAAAAATATTTGTATGAACGTAACACGTTCACTGCCATCATTTTAAAATGTTTTATACTTAATTTTATGACCGCAACCTTTGTTAAACAAAATTTCAGTTACAAAATCCTCTTCGTCTAAGGTAATGATTGTGAAAAGCAGAAAACTTAAACAAGCGCTAAAAGGTCTGACTACTTTCTGTCCTATTCGCAACTATACAAACGCAGTTAAGATGCAGTTCTTTCTTAGCTAACTGCATATCAAATAATAAGATTATAACGCTTTTCGAGCATATCGTTTCAGGGTTGCATTCCTTTTTTCGGTTTTGTAAATAAACGAGTAAATAACTATATAGGACTAACAGAAAAATAGGTAATCAGCTATTGAAACGTTTTTCTCTTCTTTCTTCTTTAACTTATACTATTGCAAAATTCCCCCAACGACACTTCTTCAAGCACTGTTGGCTATAGTGTAATGAATAGTAGGATTTTGAATTTAATAGTGATGCCTTCACTTCTCTCTCTCTCTCTCTCTCTCTTAAAGATTATCAAGTTTCCTTGCAAGCTTTGAAATTCAAACTCTATCTGTTCGTCTGCATATTCGTCAGTTTGCCAGTCAGTATCATTGCCATTACAAGGTTTCAAAAATTTACATAAAAACAAGTAAGAAAGTTATATTCGGCGCGGGCCGATTTTAGCATATCCACGCTTTTCTATGCTTTTCGCTTTTCACTCTCCAAGTTCCTTTATTTGATACTCGCATCGCTAGTATTATTGATAAGAACTTACTTGCGGTATTTACCATATTTATTTTAGAATTAACTCATTTTTGCCTATAAAGTGTAAAGTGTTTCATCAAGAAAATATGGAAAATTTCAGCCTTGTAACTTTTATAAACAAAAACCCACAAATTTTTGTTAAGAAAAACAGAGTTTGCTCCACTACGGCCTTTGACCCATGTTCAATACCAATTTGCGTGCAAAAACTAGCAACGTTTCTGCCAAATTTGAAGTCGACTTTTTTATTCTTGCGGCCAGGAGAGTCCCAGCAACACACACCGCACAGACACACAGGCCGAAAGACATGGCTTACCCAGTTTGAATTTCATGCTGATCAAGAATATATATACTTTTTAGGGTCTCTGAAGCTTCCTTTTGAGTGTCACATACGTTATGGAAAAAAGCAAAGTAAGTATAACCCCATCTTACAGTGGGGGGGGGAAGCCAAAGAGAAACTTGCATGTTTTTTAATCCAATCTGAAAGCTATGCAGATCTTGCACACCTAAATATATTTTTCGTCATTTCTTGAAGATGTTTTTATTTTCATCTAAACTTTGGTCGTATCAAAATTATCAGATGTGTGTGTGTAGGTTTTGTTCTGAAAGGGTATCCTTAATCACTCAACGCATCTCTGTATTCAATTATTGATTAAGATGCGAGATGCCTTTCTGATTATGATCCTGTGAGACTTGTTGTAGGGCGATTCGTTATAAAGACACACGGTTAGGGTTAGGATTAATCAACTTTGAAGCAGTGCTGCAATAATTATGACAACTGATAGTGAAACAAATTTGCTGTAAAGTTCGAAAAATTGATTATCTATTCATTAATAATCCTTAATATATAATTCTGTAGGTAATTAACGAATGTTCTACGTACAATGAGTCTTAGCTGTCTTGCCCATGACAGCTAGCAGTATGCTATAAACAAAACGCGCAAACTAATGCGGTCGGTTACTAATAAAAGTTAAAAATCGATATTTCTGAAATTAATATTTACAAGATATCTTTTCTAAAAATTACCAGGAATTGCCTAAATAAAAAAGTTAAAAAAGAAAAAAAAATTCATTTCAAAGGCTCTAAAACAACTGCCAGCTGCTATGATGTCAAAGGTAACGTGTGAATCATTTTATATTTGTAATAGATGTTCATATCAACAGAGCTCAAATTTGTTTTCCTAAGGCTAAGTTACTACTGTGTGAAAAAGTAAGATCAATTCAGTTCCTTCTCCTTTAAGTCTATCTCGGCCTATTTTTACGTCGGATAGCATCCAAATAATATTCCTTCTTAAAAGTGTGGCTCGGCGAAAGGAATTCGTTTTGTACAAGACCGCGAGGAGGTGTTCTTAGTTTACGTAATATTGAAGTCGTGTCGTTGGATAGATTTGGCGCATTTTCAACATCTACCTGCATACAAAAACCTTCAATATTTCTGGCAAATTCGAAGACGACAGCCTCATTTGTGCGTCCAGAAAATAGAAGTTACGCAGACGGACAACCGGACAGTTGTATATGCTCAAAACAATTGAGAATTTGATGTTGGCCAAGAAGACATATATTGTTTGTACATTCTCTGAAGTTTCCTTCTATGCACCGCAGACGTTTCGTCAAAATCAATGTACCCCTCATCCGTCGGTGATGAGTATAAAAATGTTAATTGCGAAAATCGTAGGCGTTTCTAGAAAGTGCTTATATAAACTTGAATTGTTGATTTCGTTTCGTTTGGTGAAACCGAATTATCTCAAATCATTTCTGACTGCTCTCAATACTTTTTCATAAATTGTAAAATCTTGGAAGAAAGGAAGCTAAGTAAAAAACTAATTGATCTCAAGAATATAAATGCGATTGCGATTTTCGCTCTCATAACTCCTCACCCCTTTCCTCCTCCTCACTCCTTTCCTCGGCCTTACTCCTTTCCTCCTCCTTACTTCTTTCCTCCTCCCTTACTCATTTCTTATAAAAAATGTAATTCCATCCCTAAAGAGAAAACCAAAAATCATTTTCTTTTCTTTAAAGTGACAATAATAATCAAAGACTATTTTACGTCAATATCCAAAATATCAATGAGTAATAGAAGAGATTTTACAAAACTAATACTTTTTATTATATCCCGTGATACTATTTATGAAATACGCAATTTATTTGTTGGAAAGTGAAGTTGGCATCTCTACGGCATATGAAGATTGCGGTTGACCTAAATTTGCTCTGCTGTCAATAATATAAGAGCTTTCTTCTCTTCTCTTCATCGTGGTTAAGCTTCCCTTCTTGCCAAATTGCAAGCGACAGCAATGAGAAAAATTTGATGTTTACTTTATCCTTGACGGAGCCAGTGTATCTAAAAAACAAATAGGCAGTGGTTTACGTATTTTGCAAACATGCGCATTCAAACTCAAATACAAGGCAAACACAGACAGACGCGACAACATCAACTTCAATAACAGTAGAAAAAGGAAATAAAGGAGAAAAAAAATGAATTTTTTGGCTTTTTGGCTGAAGCAGACAGGTTGCATGATTGTATGACGACGTTTTTTTTTGAGGCATTGTAACATGCATCTACAGAGAGCTTAGATAAGCTATGTATGTACAAAGTTGCCTATAAAAGTGTTATATATATATACACCTCAACATGAAATTTCGAACTAATTTAGCCACCTACAGGTAATTATAACCTTGACCTTTATAGTTCGCTTTCTAAAATCATCTTAAAAGTGAAATTTCTTCCTGAAAATGTAATATCGGAACAGCTCCGTAAATGGATTGAATAACGTGCATATCTTCTTAATTACGAACATATTCGGAATCGATATAAGCATGTCCATCCCTCTGTGCGTCTGTCTGTTTAGCTATCTGCCTATGGTAGACATTCTCTCGCAAAAATTTAGATAAGATATTCATTCAGTTTTGATAAAAATCCGAATATAATTTTTTTTTTTGAACAGTGCTGTTTCACGCCCGAAGCATGATTATTCTAATTTAACCTTAAGTTTAGTAACTCTTTTTTGTAGTTCCTTTAAGTCTTTTTTTCATGTTTAAATACTTGCCCGGGAGGATACACAACACCTGCTGCTTTCCACTGGGTCGATCGCTCAGCGGGCTGAGCTGTCTAAAAAGGAATGACTTGCAAAAGTGACTTTTCTTTGACCAGTCTTTGCAGAATAGCGCAAGGCGCTTCTAAAGCATGCTAACTATGATCTTGCGGAAAGGAATCGAAATTTATGGAGTATTCGTCCTCTTAGTTCAACTAAGAGTAGACATGTCATATATACATACATGTGATGCTCCAAAGGAGAAAATCAACCCTTACTCGGTATTAGTTATGTAAGGTGTAAATGTTATATTCGGTTGTAGAGGAATTTGTTATACTCCTCACTGTTATTCTAAAAGGAACATGTAGTAAGAAAATAATAAAAGTTCGGTATATCATAGTATCATAGATTGTCTACAGGTACTGCGTTGCACTTGATAAATAAGAGGCGAAAACCGAGCTTTCTCCACTATTGGAAATAGAAGTGATATCAGTCACCTCAATTTATGGTGTATTGCAAGTCTCTCCTTTGACCGATTTAATTCAATTTCAATACCAACCAGCGTACAGCAAAGCAGATTTCAACTCGATATCTTAAAGGAAAATATTGTAAATTAATTGTCATTACCCAGAAGGACGGACGGAGATGCTCAGATCGATTCAGATTTCCATACTTATTAAGAACATATATACATACATACATACATATATATTTAACAGGGGCAATGAAGCTTCCTTCTGTATGTTACAAATCGTTTAACATATTGTATACACCTTCATTCTTCGGTGCTGACTACAAATGCTAGTTACGTCATCAACCACTCTACGATGTCTCATTATACTTTATATTTTTACTTAAAGATTTACATTTCCACTTTTGTAAATGATGAAAGGAACAACAAGTGGTTGCTAAATAATTGTAAACAATAACAAGAAAATGTGAAATTCTTGAAAGGGCACACTTACGTCTGATACCAAATAATTGTTTTGCAGTTTATCCAGCAAAGAAGCTGATGTAAATTGTATCAATGCTATAAAGCATGAGATAATCAATGTTTGCACAAACACACCCCAATCACCGCTACTGCTGCGTATGCACATTTTGCACGTTGAACGCTCTCCGTTACACACGTTTCACTTTTAATTTATTTAATCCAAACCGAAAACCGACAGTTTTTTAAATATATGTGCAATGCCCGGACGCCCGCACGGTATTCTTTAAATATTTGTTATGTTTTTTTTTTTTTTTTTTTTTGTTTATTTATTTATCTGTTTATTTATTTATTTATTTATTATTTCAAGTAGTTTCTAATAAAAGTTTGCTTTCAAGTCTTTAAACGTCTAAAATTAAAAAGATAAAAAATAAATTATTATCACAGAGAAGATCGCGTTGATCGACTTATAAAAGAATAAAATCTTATAGCTTAGTGGACTTGCAGTGCAAGTAGTTAAATGAAATTAAAATTTATGTGTTGCATGCGAGCTACAGTTCGTACAAATATTGCATGTTACTTAAATGAATCAAATGCAAAGACTGAAAACGGCTTAAAGCTTCTTAGGCACTCTTCATCTAGTATAGAAATATTAAAAAAAAAAAAAACCAAATTTTAAACAACTGACAGGAATGGTCAGAAAGTTAACTATTAAAAGGATATAGTTCACGAATTTATTTTCTATATCGTTAGCAGACTCAAATCCATTAGTTTAAGTTTTGGGAAAAGAGAACACTTTTAATGCAAAAAATTTAACAGCGCCTACAAGATAACTTTGGCACACTTTTCTTGCTAGTAATTCTTACATAAGAATAATGAAATAAGATTCAAAGCTTATATACTATCCGAAATATCCAACAGAATAATGCGAATGGCCTCATGAAATATCTTAACATGTCCAGAAGTGACCCTCTTCATTTTAAATAACGATATTCCACTCTGCGAAAATGGATCCAATTCAAACGATTTTCAATAGGATTTGTCCTTCACAATATATCAAATTCCTTCAAAATATCTCAGAAATTTGCTCTCTGTACGTTGAACAAAAGAAAATAAGACAGACAGACCGACGAACGAACAGAATGTATCAGTCTAATGGTGGAATCAATCTCAAGTCCTTCTGAGTGTTGCATACATCCTTACTTAACTTAATAAACCCTCGGACCACATATAGTGCAGGATGTACTAATGGACGATAGACCATTTTTCAAGTAGGTTTTTCAATTTCTCATTTAGTCATTGGTACTGGATGTAGAATTTTGAATCGCCATTTCCACCTGTCTGCGCTTTTTCGACTTTTACGATTGACAAAAATGAATTAGAAATCTGAAATTTCATATCCAAAATAGCGATTAAAATTGAAAATGTTTCACTGACTAATTTCCCTAATTTGATCTATCTATATCAATTTAACCATTGTTGTATGGTTCTTACGTCCGATTGGGTCGGTTTTCATTCCGAAACTCTTTTATTCCATTTTTCCATTATTTTATTACTCTCTTGTTTTATCATTCTCTAATATCGTACGCTTCCCCAATTCCCCAAGAAGCTAAGCTATACTTTTCTAACATTAATTGAATAAAAGAATAATAACATAAAAATAAATATTTTCAAACTCAACGATCGATTCTTGGCAACATATTATTTAAGATGAGGAATGGAGCAAAATCAGCAGGTGGGCAGTTTTGAAACCTCCCAGAACACAAAATATTAAAAAATAATGTCGAAAATTGAAGAGAGTTGGTCAGAACATAAACTCAACCTTTAAATGTCTTTCTTTCTTTACTTCCTTTCTAAATTCGAAGGAAGACGTGCATCACAAAAGAAACTACGATCGAGAAAAAGAAAAACAAACAATACTAGAAATCAAACGTTTGGAAGTAGATCTTAAAGGTTTTAAAAACTTTACGTGCGTCCCTTCATCACGTCTCATTTTACGGATCACTCTCTATAAGTATTTCTGAATTTTGTTAAATTTTTTAAAAAACGAAAAACCATTTGACTTCTTTCCTTCCACCATACATTGGATATTGAGAAAACTTAACACAGCTCAAATTACAAATATTACGTACAAACTCGCATTGAAAATGCCACCGATTGCTTTCGAAACTAATTGTGTTTCTTCAATCGTAAAAAAAGGAAGTATGTATAGCGGCAAGATTATCCGATTATCGAATCACAGAATAAAATGATGAATGTATAGAATCTTCAACTTGGCCTCTAAAGTCTTAATACTTTTTTTATGTAAGCAATGCACTACGTGTTACGCTTATGCGAAGATAGGACAGCTTTGTTGGCTTATCCGTTCAGAATTATGCAATATATGAATTTAAGTTAGTTAGCCTAATAAATTCCTTGACATTTAAAACCCGCTCTCAGGTATATACATTTTTCGCATTGTTAATGAAATGCTGTTAAAAAGAAAAAAAACAAAAATGAAATTGTAAGCCATAACATGATCGATACCCTTCGAATTAATGAGGCTTCTTATTAGGATTCTTATCGTTGCCTTTACACTAACTTTCTTTCAATTGCACAAGCTACCGTCAATTCTTTCACAAGACCAATGCATGCCTCAAAGAACTCACTTTTATTACGTTATATTTAAAGAACTTTTCTCTTTCAAATTGTATATGTATTTTTAAGACCGTTATATCACCTTTACAACACACGCACACAATCACAACTACAGCAAATTAAAGAAAAAAACATTTATACAGTTTTTTTTTATTCTTTTATTTTAATTTTTTTTTTTTTTTTTTTTTTTTTTTTTTTTGTGTTATTCAAAAGATATAATGCATTATTATTGATTTTATAGTTTGTATACTCTATCTTTTACTTCATTTTTGCATGATTCAATTGCAGCTTAAGTTACATGAAATAAATTTGGACATACACTCAATTACAAATCATTGCACCAGCGTGTCTTTAAACACTGAAAGCAAGAGTTATGCAATTTTTGGACTGAAATTAAATTATAAAGAAAAAAAAAAAGTAGTAATAGTCAAAAATAAAAAAATAAGAGTAATAATAGCAGTAATAGTAATGGAACACCAACAGAGCATATGCAATCAATACTTTTTAAAATTTGAACTGCATTTGTTGCAATCGCTGCATAAATAACAACCTGAAGCAATACGATACAAATCAGAAAGTGTGAAAAATCTATATTTAGGAGAACCCTTATCTATTCATTCAATTTTACGTCATGTAACGTCATCATGCATGCACACGTACACGTACACGCACACGCACACCCTTCAAGAGTAAAAATTTTACAAATTATTACAAATTTCTTATATTAATTTATGGCCACTGTTAATATTATTTCTCTTAATTTTATTTCATTTATTTATGTTTTTTTTTTTTTTTTTTTTTCTCTATATTGCAAATAAGAACTAACCGTATCGACGAAATGAATACGGATGCGAATGCGAATGCGTTTAATTTAGAAAGCCCAAGTTGTAGCACAACCGACGTTTCACAAGTAACTGATATAGTTGCAGTGGCAGTTGAAAATCGTAACCGTTTAATAAAGGAAGTAGCATGAGTTAAGCTTACGAACTAAAAGCAAACAAACAAACGAGGCATGTGGCGCTCAAGTCACTACAATAGATGTAAAATGTTTTTAGTACTTTCTTGCGTAACACTTTAATTTCCTTACAAAACTTTCATGATACTTTTTCAAATACTTCTAAAACTTGAAAAAAAAAAACTTATATATATTCACGATCAACATGAATAATCAAATCTGATAGTTAAGTTGAACAAAACTTACTTCAATCGATATAAGGTTATATACGTGGAATAATTGACTGGATATTTACAATTTATTCGTTTTCCTCAGCAGCGTTTTTCAATCGAATGTGCGCCAGTTAGTTGTAAAAATTTTTTACATTTGAATTACACTAATCAATTGAATTTTAAACAACCATTGCTGATCATCTTGTCTTCATCTTACTCACGTTCAAGAATTTACATTTTTCGGATAAATGGTTTATAATAACAATGACAATAGTAAAAGCAGGAATAAACAGGCAGCAATTTTATATATACAATTACAAGAAGCCTATCCATGTGCCATTTAATCATTACGTCCGAAGCTGTAATCAGTGCGGCTTTAAGGAAAAAGGTCCAGCACTCCTTGAAGGCGAATGTTTGCGAATGTCTTCTAACTTATAAATACTTTAATACATGAATGATGGGCATGACCGGCCAGCCTTAAGACCAACTTTTCTAACCTTTGAACTCAGGGCGCAAATTATAATAATGGAAAATTCTAACACTAAGTCAATGGTTTCTGTGTAGGCATCTCTGTAAGAGTTTTCCTAAGCTAGTTGGATAAAGTAACTCTATCCGAACTCAACTAAATAAGGAATGAAGAATTTTTTTTCATTATTTTCGAAAGCAGCTCTGTTGTATTGAGTAAAGCATAATGTTATTGATTACAATAAATGGCAATACCGTTTAAACATCAGTTATTTATCGATAACTTTTGGAATCATAAATGTTTAGTAAACAGAAAATGTGTGAATAACCCAGAGAAATATTATTTTTTTAAAATGTCCACAAATTTTTGTTACACTGTGGTGAAAAATCTAAAACCTTATGTAAAGTATTTTCCCCAACTAACAAAACCGGTGATGCGAGCACTGATACAAGCATCTGTACACTATATAGAAACTAATAAATGTTCGCCGGAAATCTTGGAATTAGCATTAAATAAGCTGCCACACTCTGGACATGTTATTCCTGAAAATTTTTGTGAACTATTTGCTGCAATATTACAAATAATGCAAATATATTTAAGAACTCCCGTAGGAACCGTTAAACTAAATGAACTAAGAGAATGCTTGCAGGAAGATTTAAAGTAAGTCCTTATT
Source organism: Glossina fuscipes (assembly GCF_014805625.2). NCBI lineage: Eukaryota > Metazoa > Arthropoda > Insecta > Diptera > Glossinidae > Glossina > Glossina fuscipes. The sequence goes on along the minus strand of NW_023998453.1, from coordinate 555,972 downwards.
CTTCCCACTTTCTATGATTTTATCTCATATTGCTTGCTTACTTACAAAAACAAACAGTTTAAATTATGAATGCGTAGAAGACTTAGTGAAGGTTTTGCATAATCATCGTGTTTCGTTGACTAAAAATTTTATAGAAGCTAAAAGCGTGAGAAATTATCCCAAACATATGCAATGGCGTATAAATATATCATTAAGTCAAGAGTAAGTACATAAATTGCATTAAAAATATGAATTATTAATAATTATTTCTTAGATTACCTCGTGACAATGCCGCCATAACTATAATTTTACATTTTCATTTGCCGGACGGTCGATATCGTACTTTAGAGCTACCCTTGGCCATGTTTCATCATTTACGCTACAAGTTAGCAAATTTACTAAGCGAAATGCAATCTTTGGAGCAGCGTCCTGTTATGAAAAAATTCTAACCATTTCTCATTTTTAACTTTCAAGACTTTACCTACCAGATGACTTATTTCTTTTGTTCTTTACAATGAATTTTGCGGTCATTATGTTGAGAACGAAAGTCGTAAAATATTGAAAGTAAATAGAAAGGTAGCAACTGGCGGTGCCGTTAAGTCTCTTTCTGCAGTTGGTAGTCGGACAAAAGAATTAATAAAACTTTCAAAATTAGACCTGTTATTGGTTTTCGAAGTATTTATAAGCAGATTTAAGTCGTGATGGTCGAAGAGAGAAGAACAGTTGAATCGTGACATTGGAAGTAAGGACTCATTTAAAAGTATGAGAGGTCAATCGGCTGAAATATAGTCAAATGCACGAACTCTATAGTATGTAAGAAAGTTCCTCTAAATAATTTCTCTGTCAATATAGGTCTTCTAAAAATTGTAAATAAAATCGACGCCATTGTAAATTCACAATTCAGTGTACGAATCTGAGCTGAGAAATATTGAGAAAAAAAAATTGTTACAATATATAAAACACTGCTGCG
>NW_023998453.1:525258-555013 GCF_014805625.2 Glossina fuscipes | reverse complement strand
TTTTTCCGGCGGATTTACAAAATTCTTTTCCAATTTATCTAAAAATTTATTTCGTAAAGACAATTAAAAAGGCCCACCATGAAAACAGTTAAATAAAATTAGGGCTGAATAAAATATCTAAAATCATTTAATATTTTTTGAATAATGTACTTCGCCACTGACTTCTTTAAGTCGTTTAGCTGCTTGTTCGGCAGTTAGATCCCGTTGTATTTCGCCGAATAATTCAAAGCCCACCATAAATTTACGCACGGTTGCTGATCTGAGTAAAGGAGGATAGTAAATGGCATGCAAAGTCCAATGCCTGTTATCAAGTTTGTCCATTTCACCGGTGGGGGCGCCGTGGAAACCCATAGAGTATGGAAAACTGCATTCAAATAAATTGTCATACTTAGTGGTCAGTTGTTTAATTGTATGAGCTAAACTCTTTTTTTGTCTCTCAGTTAGATCATTTAATCGTTTATTGTTATTGCGCGATAAGAGCATCGTTTCAAATGGCCAAGCAGCCCAATAGGGGACAACTACTAACCAATCTGCATTTTCTATAACAATTCGCTCTTTTCTCTCCAGTTCCTTATTTATGTAGTCGTTTAATAGAGGTCTTTGATATTTTTCAAAGTATTTCTTAAGGAATGCATCTTTAATAAAAGGTTCTGTTGGCAAAAACGAACATGCCCAAATCTGGCAATGAGGGTGAGAATTCGAACAACCCATGGCTGATCCTTTATTTTCAAATATCTGTACCCAAGAATATTTACGACTTAAATCATTAAATTGATTTATCCATTCGTCTACTATCAACTCGATTTCTTCTATGGATATCAGGGGCAATGTTAAATTTGATTTGCCATGAAAGCACATAACACGGCAAATGCCTGTGGCAGAAGAAGTCTGAAATAGGGGATCATCACTCGTGGGTGGTTCTGGAACGTTGTCTAAAAGAGCCGGAAAATCATTTGTAAACACAAAAGTATTTTTATAATCAGGATTTTTCTACAAATAAAACGGATAAATAATACGGAATTTAAAGTCTACTATCAAGAGCTTACAGCACCATTCGGTCTAATAACTCCTGGGCACAATGGATTATTAGCATCAAATTCAGGTATATTATCTAGAGATTGTGGCAACTCTTGTTGGCCCGACCAAGGCCTTAGCATGCGATGTGGGCTGACTAAAATCCATTTACCGTTCAAAGGATTTAATCTTCTGTGTTGATGTTCTAAAATTAAAAAGTTATTGGCCTTAAGCAAAGAAGCAAAAATATTAAACTGAGTTTTCTACCAGCTGGTATAAATTCCATTATCCCTCTATAAATTATTTGTACAGTTCGTTATCGTGAGGAATAATTGCAATTTTCATAATAATCTTCGATAACAGAGAGATTAACGCGCAAACTTATAAAAAAAGTTTATCAATACATCGAACACAAACTATTGTATCTCTTCGTTTTCCATAAGTAAGAATGAACCAGAACTACGTCGCACCCATATGCCATATCTTATTGTTAATAACTCTTCTATGCAACTACCCAATTTAATCGAAGCATTTTAGCTTGATTTGTTGACAGAATAATAGATAGAAAACAAAACAAGGAAATTTATGTACTTTGCGCATGTTGTTGTTGTTGAATTTTCTTACATGGTAAATGTGGCGACCCCTAAGACACCTCAGCCAGATAAATAACCAAAATAAACAAAAGCAAACACACTTGCCGTTAAATTTTAATTACTATTCCACGCGAACTATAGAGATAACCATATGCGCGTAGAGAAAGAAGTACAAAGAAACAAAAAAGAGAACGTCAAAAAGGGGAGTATTCGGAACATTGAGGCTGCCAGACAGATACGTAAGCATATAAAGAATAAAAATTAAAAAGCTATCATACAGAAAATCCTTAAAGAGTGGAAACACATAAAAGCTTTAGCGATTTAAGTTGAACACAATACAAGAAAATAGTAATGACACTAAGAATTTTTTTTCTAATTGTACATGTACTAATTGATTTCAATGCAACAACAACTTCAACGCTATAAAACTACCGTCGATTATAGACCTTGCATGGTCTATGATCCATGACTTTGCAGACGATCTTCCCACATGCTCGCTTTCAATTTTTTCTTCTACGTATGACGTGTGGACGTATGGCTAGACTATCGCGTGATCATGCACTGAATACTACTTTGAAACATACTCACTATTTTCGTATATTAATTGAAAGTATGAATAAGTTCTAAGCCATTTTGATACCAAATACTACGAAACTGTTTAGGTTTTACATTATAGGTTAAGTTATATGGTATGCATAAAAATTTAAATTAATTTTAAATTGCTAAATATTAGCAAAAGCCATATTTGTCTATTAATCGTTTGTTGTTGTATATCCGTTATAGCCAGGTACGCATGTCCGTTGGGTCGCGTTCTAACACATTTATCCGTCAATTCATTTGTCTTTTTAAAATTGGTATGACTTTTATTTCTCTTTATGCCACGCCTTATTCTGCGCTTAAAACAGCAGCTACATGCAATAAAATAAAAATAATAATATCTATCAGATTATACAGCCACGATGAACTGAGCACCACCAACCTTGAAAACTTATTTGAATTTCTTGGTTTCTCCGTATACTCTCATATATAAATAATTCAGTTCCATGACAGCTATTTTTAATGAGGACTTTTTTATTCGAGTTTTTTTTTTTAAATTTGTTCGCCTATGTACAGGTTTACTCTTCTTTTCGCAATCTAATCTAACATGAAATCTTTCTAACACAGCACATACATGTACGTGGAAATACTCTTTGAATGCACTTGTGGGCGTGCTTATCAATCATCAATTCTTTTTATACAAAATTCACGTATACATATGGGGACGGCAAAATAAGCGTACGTAGATGGGAGGATATTATTTACTCTTATCGTCCTACTGGATGTTACACTTATCATTTATTGATAAGGTAAAAACATTGCCACAGAGTTTAGAGTTACGTTAAGCATAAATCAAAACTTGAAAGAAGTTCACTTCAAAAATACCACATGTTCTCAAGTAGATAGTAAAATAGGTAAAAAGTTGAATCAATTGAAACAGTCAATAGCCGGTATAGCAACCATTGCTTTTAAGGACAGCTTCGGTTTTTGCAGGCTTGGATTAAATTAATTATTGCAGGTCCCTCTTTACTGAAATATATATATACCATACTTCTTGAATATTTTTCACAATTCGCTATAGGAAATCTGACGATTAAGTTCTCCGCAAAGATTCTAAACACGATTGCGGCTGCGGGTGAATGATATAGACAGTTCAGTTCACAAGCAAGATATGATGATCTAGGTGCCACGAGTGGCATATTGTCTACGGCACACGATAGCATAGCAGTTTCTAACAAATTTTTACATGCAAACATGTCGTACATAACATTTCTTCTGACATGTATCGGGCCTCCAAGGCCTCGGGCATTACTTTTCACAACTTTAAAGAGAGCGCACCTATTTCACTGTCAAAGTAAAAAGGCTACTAAATGCAGTAAAAAGCTGAAAGCTTTCAGCTTTTAAAGCTTTCAGCTTTTTACTGCAAGGAGTAGCTCGCATTTGATTGCGATGATTAGTTTTGAACGGTGCTGCCACATGTGAAAACGTTGTGTCAGCTTTGTAGAGGTTACCTTTTACAATTTCTATTCCATGGAAGCGACTTTCCACTATCTTGTGTAATTCCCTCCGTGTTTTTTACTTTTCGAGAATTTCGTTACTGGCGAAATGTATGGTCTTCGCAACAGTACTAACCGCCAAGTGAATTTATGCAATTAAAAAAAAGGTTTAATAATATGAACAGAAATCTTAAAGATGTTATTACTAGGATTTTGGATAAGAAATGAGCAGTTCTCGATTGGTAACAAAAGTGCACCATTGAAGGACAAAGAAAAGTTCTTAACGGAATATACGAAAGCAATACAATAAAATTCCAATCCGAAAGTAAATACCATACGTTACTTTCGTTTCAATGGACTGATGATGCGACATACCACGTCACGTATACATATGTAAATCTATGAAATGTATTTCTTCTTCTTCTTTTATGGAAACTCTTACTGTTCAAGTGGAATTAACTGCACAAACGGTATCGATCGCGTGAACGGGTTAATAACGAAAATGCGTAAATAAATTGCATATTAATTGATTGCCCCTACAACTATCAATGTCTTGCGCATGCCGAGTTTTGAAGAAATCTATCAATTTGTGTCATAATGTTCATGTGGGCTATAGCCACGTACCTACCTACTTCTCTTCCGCGTACTTCTTTCTGCCCGTCTGCGTATTACACAGTGACTTCAGGGATGGAGATCTCATCATATGAGGAAAAGAAAAAGTAATGTATTCATATATACGGTACTTACATATATCTGCTTTCTGCAAGAGAAGATCATATGATTGCATCCTATATTTCTTCCATACCTCCTTTTGAATTGAAACCAATTTCGTATATTTCTTCCACACCTCCTTCTGAATTCATGTGTTTTTTTTTGTATATTTTTCAATTGAATTTATGGAAACGCTATAGTCGAAAACTTGGAAGTAGAATACAGACATTTGCCCAGCAAATTCAGACTTCGGTGTATTAGTAAACCCATTGGGACTATTTCTTGGCCCTTGGTCGAATATCTCGGTAACAATTTCTGAGAAATCGCATTAGTGGCATATTAGTCAATTCTTTAATGAAACTATCGTCCGGATCTGCAATTTTCTCATCAATCACAAGGTCTTGGAGTTATCTTAGCTTTTTGGAAAGTTGTGCAGTCAAGTAATTTGGTGTAGCATAAGAAAGAGTCGGTATTGCTTAGTTAAAGCTTTTTTGCTTCTATGTGAGTACACGAACATGTATATACAAATGCATAATTGAAGTAAATTTCTTTCACGATTTTTCTAAGCAATAAAATCATTGCCTTATATGCAAATATAACAACTAACAGGTTACCTAATACTGTGCCTGAAAGTGCGATTAAATTTTCTGATTTGATATCAGTATATAATGATATAGTTTGGAAAATTCTTTTGATTCAATTTTGCTATTGAGTGGATTCAAATGAAAAGTAAAGAAAAACAAAGCGGGGCGATAGATGAATCAAACCATTAGATGGAAGTCAGAGACAGCAAGCATCGTTAACTATTAAATCAAACGCAAATTTATTCTGACTCGAACAATCTTCACAACACTTTATTACAAATTTTATACAGTTTTTAACTCTCTCTCTTTTTGTTAGATTCTCATTTCCTCTATATATTTATGTTAAAATGCTTATGCCAGATAAAACTAATCGTTTATATCCAGGGAACTAAGAATTTTTTTATGCCATACACACAAACAAATTGCATATTGCCGAGTAGTCGTGAGTGAATCAACAGCTTAGGATTTTACAAGCGATGCAGTATCGAAAGCATGCACCCAAATACACTACATTGGAATTGGGTGACTGGTTCCAGTTGTACTTATTTGTTTTTGGTATACAGTTGCTTTACTTTAGTAAAGTCCAATAACTCGCCTTCGTTTATTATCGTCATCATTACCGTTATTCATCGCGGTTTTTTTTCGATTCATCCGGTAAAAAAAGGTGACTAACCTTCTTTTTTTGCTTTATATCGGAAAAGACGAAAATACTTTAAAGCAAATGCAAGCATTGCGGTCGAGCAAGTCCAATTTTCAATTCTCTACACAACTTTAAAGCAATTTTTTCAGCTCGTTCGAATCCATTTGCAATCTTACTCGCCCTTGAGTTAAACCACACTAATGTACGTCAAAATTATCAAATTTGTATATCCGGGTTTCAGACAAATGAATAGTTACATAGTGAAACGAATAAACAGTCTTAAATTAATTTAGCAAGCGATTCTGAACCGATTTGTATAATAACAAATGAATCGGTATTAAATTGTTCTGAGTTCTGAGTGATTGCTTACCCTTATACAGATTCCGCATGGGTGCCTATCATGAAAGTCTAGCCCTACGGCACGCGATGGCAAATGGGTTATCTTGGCAAGCGATAACCGACGCCCCTAGGGGCCCATTGGGTGTGAGCCATTTTCTCGTTTACTGGTATGCGTCGAGGCCTATCCAAGCACTACTTAGTCAGTTACCCACGAAACTTCGGGGTAACCACAGCAACTACGATACTCCCCGAAGGACCAGCAGTCAGGCAAGATGGCATCTATTCCGACAGTTAGATGTGTAGTGCATCTACGTATCCGACTTTTGGGTAACCTGATCCCCGTGAACGCCCATTAACTTCATGACTTATCGTTCAGTTAAAGAAATTACGCTATCTTATGCAGTTTTGAGTTATCTTTTACTTTGCTACACACATCCGCAGCCACCCTTGCCTTTGGACCACGACGCACGTCCCGAAAATCCATCAAAACACTATCCTTTCTCGAGCAAATAATGGTTCCGAGGTTGTCATCATACAGCACACACCCAAATGTGCCCCAGCCCATTTAAATATCGCAGACCTTTATGTATTTGATAATATCGTTAAAAGCGAACCAAAAGGGGGAACACAAAAGATGCACATCTTAGGCTTCCACGAGAAAAACCCGTCGCTACTTTATAGATAGCTAACCTTAAATCCTTCTTTGTCGTTGAACTAAGCAACTCCCCAACGATGATTTTCTTACATCTCAGAAACTCACTGAACGCGGAAGACATTTGAGTTCGGCTCACTCAATAAAGATTCCTGTTGTTTCTGTTGTTGCCGTTTTTTTTTTCCAACTTATTCTTCAAAAATCTGATAACAATTAGTTTCTGTTCCTGGCAATGAAGATTCCTTCATTTTAGGATGAGCCAGCTTTAGAATTTTTAGAACACCTTGTACGGACTTTATCGAAATATATGTTAAGGAGTTCATAATTTCTTGCCGTTATCTGTTGCGTCTAAGGCAAAGGCGTTTCTTGTTTGTTTATTTTATTTCAACTTAGTTCGTGGTTTTTATTATGCATTATAATTTTCTATTATATATATATATATAGATATATATATTTATTTATTTATTTATTTATATATATATATGTATATATTCTTCCTTCATATCAACCATAACTATTATATCATTTGTTTATATGCATTTTTAATATGTTGTGAATTTTAATCAGTCATTCTATGTAAATGTTATTAATAATAACAATAATAATTTTATTTTTCTTTGCTTTTTATTATTCGAGTTATTGTTTTGTTTAATTTTTTATTTTTATTTTATTTTATGGCAATAAATATTTCATATAGTTAATATTAAAATAATAAAATTTTAAATAAAAAGAAAAATATTTTTTTATTTATTTATTTTTTTTAATTCTCTTTGTTAAATATATATATATATATATAACAATTACTAATTGCTACTATACATATGAATAATGCATAATAATAACATGTTTTCCTAGAGTGTATATGTAAGTGAGTATATGATTTGTTGGTGATAAAAGACAATAATAGTTTATGAGAGCCACAAAAAAAAGAAGCTTTTGTTATCAAAAGCGTTTGTATTGTGTTGCGTAGGCATGTATGCATTGTTTATTTTGTACTCACCACCGCATTATGAGACTATCGTCGAAAATATCTTCTTAAATGTAAATATTCTTGATACGTATTCGATTCTGATTCGCTTTAGTCATTTGCCCCTATTCCCTTGGTCACGTGCAATAACGGGTAAAGAAAACTTGAAGTTCGGCTCAACTGCTTTTAGGATATTTTTAACAAAAAAAAAAAAAAAAACACTGCGGCTAATAAAAACTTATATATAAATATCACATCACTCAATAAGTCTCCGGGCTAACTTGCCGTATGCCCTTGTAGTGCGGATTTGAATTGTCTCTCTTCGAGATAGTCGAAAAATATTTTTCAATGCGAGGACACCGTAACTATTTCAATCGACTTTTGCCTTTTTGATCGGAATGAACGGCTTCCATCGATTACTGTCCATTCACCTGATTGACCATTGGTGATCGATCGATTAATATATATAATAAAATATATAATAAGAAATACTTCTCAGTTCGCCTAAATGGCTAAAAGCCACTTCGAACAGATGATAAATATTTATGCAAAGTGATATCTTTAGGGCGTCAGCTATCTCACGCAACTTCAATTTACGGTCTTTCAAATCGATTTCGCGCACTTTTTCTTTTGGTTTTTTGGAACAATCGCCGAATTAGGACGACCGTGGCGTTCACTTAGATCGCTGTCCACATGGCTTTGTTTAGAATCAAAAATTAAAAAATTAATTTTTTCTACAATCAAGCAACGCCATTACATCTTTCAAGCTTATTGTTAGCGCTTTTTTTTTCTCATCAAACAGCAATCAATAATTTTCCATTGCTTCCAAATTAACCTAAGTAGCGCCACTAAAATCACTGTAACTTGTATAAACGAATGGTTGGAATGCCACGAAGTTTTCACACATACCATCTAGAGGTTGATACTATTCAGAAAACATAGGAATTGTGGTGAATACTGTTGCCGTGTACGGATCAGGTTGAAGATTGATTGAATGATGGTACAGTAATAATGAATGAAACCGAAAAGAAATACATAATAAATCAATTCAGAAAACAAATAAAGTTTCAAAATAATGCTGCCCATAAATTAGAATCAATGATCGTTTTCGTGTTCAACGTTTTGATTTAAGTTCAAGCCCCAAAGCTTTATCGGAAAAAAGTAGGAATAATAACAGTAGAATAAGAAGAAGAATGCTAAACTAGCTCTCGAATTTAAAACTTGAGACAAGTATTCATCGAGATCAGTTCTAAGACTTTATTCTGAAATGGAACTGTGTTGAATGAACCTTAATCCAAACACGATAAGCTTTTAAGCCTTATTTGAAATTTGAACTTGCATTTTTTTCATTATATCCTATTGCGTGGTGTTCAAATAGTGTTTCATGCTTACATATAGCTTTTGTCGATAAAGAAATGAATTTAAACTGTAAGCAACAACAATAATATTTAGGTTATTATAAGCGCCTGTGAGGCACATCGCGTTATAATTCGTTATAAGAACACGTCACACGATTAGAACTAATAAATGAAAACTATTATTGACAACAAGTTTCTAGAACCAGCTTACGATGGTGAGTATTGAATATTCGTCTCAAGGCGAATATCATTTTCAAATTTGTTGCATTTATTGTATTCAAATGTTAGTATTTTTTTGAATAATTTGTAAATTTGTTGCATCTCTTCTAATATAGTTTTGTGTTCATGCTGCTTATTTTGCTGATGTTTTCGAAAAAGAGGAAGAAAGCGATTCAAATCAATCATAACAATTTTTTTCAACTTTTTTTTTAAAAATTTTGTTTATTTAATTATTTAGTTTTTTTGTAAATTTCAAAAAATCCATCGAATTTATATATAAGTATGAGTGTACAATGTAACTTAACAGACAAAGACCTGTCGCTTGTTGTTAATCGACTAAATGCCATTCCTTTTAATGGCATCAAGTTCGAATTTTAATTGGTAAGAAGTTTTGAAATTTCGAAATCCGAAATCGAACAAAGGACTTATTTTAGCTATGTAATTGATAAAACGACCGTTCAGTGAGAACATAAGATAAAAAGAAGAAAAACTTAGTTTCTTATTAAAGACTCCGTCCATTGATAGCATGTTTTCTTTTCACGTCTTCATTGTAAGCATCAATAACATATTCTTTCCTTTGTCATATAAAACGGGAGCACAAGATTTATAGGAATAAACTCTGCTTAAAAGAAAACATAATGGAAAACAAGTAACATTTGGATGGGGTAAGAGAAATATTATTAATATTAGAAAAAGATTTAATGGTACCTGAGTAATATCGAAGGCGCTATAAATTGAGGAGCACACGTTGTGCAACGTTATAGTGTGCCAAGACTGACAATTAAGACCTTTTGAAAATGTAATGCTACATTAGGAGATTATCATAAAAAATTACTCCGATTCAATTCATATTTGAATAGAGTACACACTCCAATTAAAATGGAGTGGCAATGTAAAAAGTTTGATCGAATTATCTCGAAAATTTACAAACTATGCATTGGACAGGTAGATGGATAGATGGATTTAATTCAATTAAGGAACATTATTCTAAGACGATTGAAAACGAATTTCTTCCGCATAAACTTGATATCATCTCTTAATATATCCTCTATAAGTACTGAAGTAATAGGCAACTAGCAATAATGATCTGTTGAGCAGATTAGATATCCAATTTATATTCCGAATTATTGAGATAAAGACATTCTAAGAATCTTTCTAATGAAAGCTTCTTTTCAGATTTTTCGCAATCATTTGCGAATTAAATCTATTTCTAAAACTTGCTCTCAAGAGCAAAATGAAATTTGATTACAGGAGGAAGGGATCGAAGTGAGCCATTTCGCTGGAAATAGATGTATGTCAAACATTAAAGTGAAAGTAGAAGAAATTTCATGATAGATATTCGAAGATCTCGTCAGAAAAGTAAAAGTGGACAAACAATTTTCGAACAACGCCCGCGTGTAAGTATTTTTTTAAAGGTCGAAAATGCATCAAATGCACCTTACTCGGTAGTTCTAGTGTTAAATATAGCTCTCAGCGAATTGAATTTGTAATGAAAATGATTGGTTCGTCATCTGCCTGACAACTAAATTTAAAAAAGAAAAAAAAAAAAGATAAACTAAAGGCGAGGTTTCTCCTTCTAACTATGGTTACAATTCCAATTAATTTTAAAAGAACAGGCGAAATATGTCTATCCCATTATTCTTCGATGGTTAGGTCCTTTTACTATCAAAAGAAAATCGTTTTCGATCCTTTCCAATGAATAGCCAGAGCACTGTAAAAGACATTTTAAAATTTGGTACAAACCATTACGTGGGCCATATAAAAGTGTACAACGTTTTTCTTCGGGCAACTTTCACCGCATCACTTAGCAGACTAAACTAGAACCGATGCGTTTTATTTTGGGTTAAGGAAAAAGCGCGAGATAGATGACTTTGGTATTAAGCCCGTCTTGCCAACACTTTTATCGAAATGCCTCCAGGTCAGCGTACCTTATTGATGAAAATACGAGGCAAAATTATCGATTTTGCTTCAGATTGTACCATGAGTATAGTTTTCCGCTGGTTGTGGCCGGGCCATACCTGTTTTAAAACTTAAGCAACTAATTATCTGTTATATACATATATACCAGATATCATTTTTCTCTTGCAAGTTTCTCGAATGCAAACTTTCAAGGACAAGGATGAACGCATTCACTGAAATAAAAACGCAAGGATTTAAATCATTTTAGAACCGTGAAAATATATACGTATGCTTTGAATATTTAAAGCTTTTTTTTGGCGCTACAAGCACGCTCGGAAATCTCACGTACCATAATTACGTGGCATTTACAAAAAAATGTTTCTCTTATTGTGCTCATAAAACGGTTTCTTACTAAGCAATTTTTAGCAAATTTCTCCCATAGGTGGATTAAATTAAAAGAGCATGATAACAAAATATAGTAAAGATAATGAAACTAAACAGTGGACACTTATAGAAGTACTTTCATCATAACTCATAAAATGAGCTGAATATCGAAAAAAAAAAAACAAAAAGCCTTGAATGATGAATAAATTTCGCTGCAATTATATAAACAATGATGGAATGGTGTGAAGGTTCGACATACGATGAATATAAGAGTAACGTAATTTCAAGTTATCTCAGTTCACAGTTCAAACTATACATATATACGTAATATTTATTTTAGATATGTTGAAGCATTCCTTTTCTAACGACAACGAGGGCTTGCTACTCATAATGAAAATGTGTGTGAAAAACATAATAATAAGAACATAAATTATACAATTTGCTCATATATTAGTGTTTTGTGTTTTTAATAAATTTTTTTCGCTTTCTTACCTTTTTTTTTTTTTTTTTTTTTTATAAAATTTTTTTTTTATTAAATACAATTTTTTTTGGTTTTTTCAAAACATTTTTTTTTTTTTTTTATTCCTTTTTTTTTTTTTTTTTTTTTTGTTTTTCTGTGTTTTTTCCCTTTTTTTTTTCTTGTTATACATTCTTCTTAGTGTACATGTGTAGTAAGTAAAAGATCAATTTTTTAAAGAGGCCAAAAATATTACAAAATGTTTTCTCTTGTACGTATTAGTGTAAATATTCGTAAATAGAGCGGATCGTTAAAAACAAAATATATCAAAAATTAAAGAAAAAAAAAAAAAAAAAAAAAAAAGAAATAAATAAAATAAAAGAAAAACGCATATATTTATTTATTTATTTCTTTTTTCTTAAAGTAACATTTAAATGCAAAAAGTTTCTTGTGCAGCATAAACATTGCAGCTATTATGTATATATGTATTTTTTCCTTCTTCTTCTTGTTCTTCTTCAGTTTTTTTTTTTAACTCGCCACCCAAACAAATTTAAGAAGGATCACGAATAAACTTTCAAGAGCACATGTTCGGAAACAACGGGAAAATATCTTTATTAATAAATTTCAGTTAATTAAATCAAGCTTTTCGATCATTACGCAATACAGGGCTAATCTGTTGTTGTTAAAGAGCTTCGCCAGGATGATCTGGGATCGTGCTTTAATTGACGAGAAATATTTAAGTCTCGTCGTAGTATTATTAAAAGGGTGTGTATTTTTTGCTGTCCAACAAAATCTCTTAGTACGCAATTATCACAAAAAAGTTTCTACAAAATCCGGTCATGTGCAACCAGTTGTATAATTTCTAAAATCGAAGAAGCGTGCATTTTTTCCCCCATTTTTTACACCGAGACTTGATCGGACAATAGTTTATCAAAATGATAGAAATGTTTTTATTTATTAGGCCAAGGATTATAAGTCGAGAGAGGAGGAAAAGCGGAAAGTGGAAACGTTAGGAACTCCTGTAAAACTACTAAGGGTAAGGGTGTTTCAAAGGCGGACAGGGCAACTGAAAAAGCAAAAATTTTTTACACAATATATGGGATTATCGGATAAAGACATCCGTGCAAGCTAATGTAAACACATAGGTGCGACTAAATTTGTCTACATGTACGTATTTCTGTATATACACTTAATCTTTTTCATGTTTCAACGTCAGGAACGGTTTCCTTTTTAAATATATTTACAGGTTCTTTTCTTTTTATAGTCACTGGCATGTGAGTTCTTCAGAACATATATATAAATGATTGCATTGGTTGGAATGTATATATATATTGTAACTCGAATCGAATAAATACATAAATAATATAAATAAACAAATAAAATCAAGAACAAGCAGATAAGAATGTTAAGAAAGCCGAATAGCCCGATGGGGTAATCACGGATAAAGAATGTAGCTTCCCCAGTCCAACGACTGAATACTGAAAGGAGAAAGCTGAACGGAGAAAGCTGAAAGGACAAAGCTGTCTTTCAGTCTTAAATGATTGCCTCCCTGATTAAAAACTTGATTAGCAGTAAAATCTTTTTCATGTCCTTAGATCCCGCGTCCCGAAGTTACATAAGCTCAACGCAGTCCGCGTAGTGGCTTTTGAGATTTTAATAAGAATTCACGCAAAACGAGTTACTGGTGTACTACACATCTTTCCCGAGCAGATGTTATGGAAAGTAACGAACAATTACAATTAAACAAAAAAGACATTAAACTTTACAAACTTACTAGACTCGAGCAATATAATACACAAGGACAATAATAATTTCAAGCTCTTTCGAAGACAGGAGTAGAGGGCCGGTTTGTCGTACTCAAAGGCAGAATGTCACTAATTTTCTATCTTATCATAAAAATTATAACCGAGTCGTGTTGCCTTACCAATGTTGAGCCCTTTGTTGTGCCTTTTGTCTTCTTTTATTATTTTATAGGCTTTGCTTTTACTAAATTGACAAAAGCGTCCAAATCGGTGCCCATAAGTATTGGCCGATCTAGATAAACAGTAATTTTAGTTTATGTTACATAATCTAACTCTAAAAGCGAATCTTAAATAAAACTCAAAACCGTCTCTATTTTCTGCCTTCTTAGCATATAGTTGAGCAGCTGTCAAATTTGGTTTGATTGGTATGTCAAAGATTTCAACGGTTGTGCCGCTAGTAACCGTATATATGTTTAAATAAAATATTAGCGCATTCTGTGCCGCACTGACTTTGATTTACGTTACCGTGAGACTTTTTCAAAAAGCAATTGTTGCGATCTGCTCTGATCCGCACTAGAGGCATAGCAATCATTCACTTTCTTAAAGATTTAAAATAAATAGAGATCCAGCTTTTGCTGGTTGCTTGGCTTCATCGATCGTTTCAAAAATAGGACTTTTTAATGAATCCTTCCTTACTATAATTGATTTCACAAATACATGACATGTTCTCTCACTGAGTAGTCATTCAAAAAAAAAAAAGAGAAAAAAAATAAAATCTACCGTACCCTAAAAGGTCCGTTTGCGTTTGCTTGTATCGTATTAGATTGGATTTGAAAAAAAAATACTAAGTGATATGTTTCTCATTAAAGTGATTAACATTGGCGGGTTAATTAGGTGGCGAGCTTTCCGAAATTCTCCCTAAGACGAATGCAATCTGTGTATTTCGTTAAATTTCTTTTTTTTTTTACTTTATTCATATGTGTACGTGGTTAAAGTTAATAATGTAATATTAATAAATTCAAGGCCTTAACAATAGCTTAAGTCATTTACGTGTAATTAGAAGAAAAAACAAGCGATTAGTAAAAAAAAAAAAAAAAATTTAATTTTATTATTTTAGTTTTGTTTTCCGGTAGAAAAAATTAGAAAAGCACAAAAATTATTTATCAAAAGCAATGCCCACAATAAGTATTTTTAGTGGTGGTGGTGGTGGTGGTGGTGTATATAAGTCTGTGTATAGATGTATTTTCTCTCGTTTCATTTAAAGTGATATGTTCAAGTTGCTGTGCCCAAGATACAGTCTATCGCAACAAGTGTAAGCTTGTATTTTAAAAAGAGAGTCCATATATATATATTCTCGTATATGCACGTCAATCGTTTTATTGAGGGAAAGAAAATCTAAATAAAAAATTTATTCAAGTATAACTGAGACTGTTTCGTTCATTATCTTGATGATCTTTCTTTCACACGCTTTTCCACTAAACTCTCTTTTATTGCCTATAATGCATAACGCAATTAAAAAACTAATTTCAAGTCTTAAAATTAAAAAAAAAGTTAATAAAATTTGAATAAAGGACGCACTACTGCCTTACAGATCTGCTTGCAGAGAAAGTAAAAGAATTTCATCTACGAATAAATTCTTATAATACACTTTACGATAATAAACTACGTCAGCAAGTAAGATATCTGCTGAGGACCTCAAACTGCGATATCCCATTAACATCCTCTGGTGTCTCTGTAAAATAATTCTCTTATATAACATAAGATAAAGAGATGGATTTAAGCAAATTCTATCAATTCCATATCATTCGATATTTAATGCAATCGTTGCAATTAAGCTCACATTTGGTATCTCATAAAATTTGAGACAAATAGCCGAAGTTTAGGCTCATCAATTCAAGCTAAACGCTTGTTCGTCTTAAATTACTAAAAATTGAATTGATTGGACAAGGAATACTTTTCATTAGTTGGATTACATAATACTATATAATATTATATTTTAAAGATGCTTTCTTGCTCTTTCACATCCTTCACCAAAGAATGAAAGATGTATTAATTTTGTCAAAACGTTTGCAACACTCAAAAGGTAGCTTCGGAAACCCCGTATAGTATATATATTCTTGATGAGCAACAAATTCTGAAACGATTTAAACATGTCCGTCTGTGCGTCCGCTTGTCTCATAGTCACAAAAATGCAGCTATCGCTACAAATTTGGCAAAAACATTGGCGATCCTTTTGCGGACATTGGTATTGGAAATGGGGATAAATTGGTGATAGCATATGCCCACAGTTGGTTATTTTGTTTATTACTCACAAATTATGGAAGATGGAAGGCTCACATTTTCTATACTTGTGAACCTAAGAACGAACCTGAAAAAATTTGTTTAAAAATGGCTTGTTTTCAGAATAAGTATGCTGGATCCCACAAAGTGGAAGATTCATTCTTTCTTGGTAGCATAATCAATTTTTTAGCAAATAAATGAGCACTTGGAGAGCGGAATGCTATAAGCTAAGTGCGTTAATTCTGAATTAAATATCGCGGACTATCACGGACAGGGTTGGTTAATTTTCTGTGCACAAACCCGTGGATATGGGTGCCGAATAAAAGATGTCGGGGAAAGATCCGTTAGCGAAGATCCGTTAGCGGACGAACACAGTTATCTTGTTTAAATTTATGGGTTCGCCAGATTTGATCCAATTTTTCTGACCTTCAAGAGCAAATTTGACGAACCCGTATTATATCTATATATATATATACATATATACATATATATATATATACAAAAAAAAAGTAATGTGAGTTGCTTTCAAGTGGAAAAGGCCCACTGAACTTAGTTCATTTCTCAAACAAGTTAATGAAGGCAAATAAAATCAATTTTCCCTTCGCTTTTATAATCTCATGCAAGTATTCCAATCATATTTCCATTTAAAGTAGTTCCTTGGAAGCGTTAAAATCATGGGAATTTAGATAGATAAACAGCATATGGCTGATACTTGGCGCATAAATAAGTCATTACCGGTTTTTCAAAAAAATTACTCTATTCGTCTGTAAGCATTTTAAAGAATTATGAAAAAACAAGGATAATTCTTTTGCATCAGGACATCGACGGAGTACCAAAAAAAAATAAGGAAAATGCTTCGTTGACGATAGGACAAACTTTGAAAGATTTGAAAATCTTTTTATCCCAGATTTGATACGGACGCTACTCGCAGTAGATACTGAATTAGAATTTTACACAAAATAGAAAACGAAAAAAACTAATAATAATAACTATAATAAAAAAAATATATATATATAAATTCAAGGAAAATAAAATAAAAAAATTTATATAAAAAATATAAAAAGTGAAATAAATAAAACTTGATAAAAGAAAAATTTCAATTTTTTTTTTTTTTGTTTGCATTTATTCATGGGTCGTGCTCGTGTCCATTCTCTTTTACTTGTCTTGTATTTGTGTGTTCAATTCTTATGTTTGTTAATAAAAAATCAAAAAAAATAAGTCAACAAAGTTTAATATTAAAAATGTATATATTATTAACACTTGTTGTGTGTTGGGTTGTGTGCTTGAATTGCTTGAAAATAATTAATGTGATTGGATGGATGAAGGACTTAATTAAAATTGAACCACTTCATCGCAAAAATTCAATTTAGTCTAAGGAAGTGAAGATAATTTCATAGAAAAGAAAACTCAATTTTGATTAAAAGCTGTCTACGCTCTAAGCATATACATGACTAAATATTTCAAACTTAACAATCAGCAATAATTACATAATATATTGATTAATATACATACACAACACCACCAAAATATATAAAAAAAGACTTCTCTTTACACATCATTAACTATGTACATGTACGTCGATATTGCTGTCCGTATGACTCTCTCTTCGTTCAAAAATCCGCAGTTAGGATGCATTTATACCAATACAATGAAACAATAATCAAAAAAAAAAAAAAAAAACGAAAAAAAAAATTTGAATTTTTCCAAATATCGTTGTAGATCATTAGCGATAGGGACTTTAGGGACTTTCTTCAAAACATTTATCAAATTGTAAATCGATGTGCAGTTCTTTATCGCCTCTTGATTTCAGCAATGAAATCGAAAATCAGCTAAAACTAATTCCATGCAAGTGGGTATTCATTAAGCGCCTTTGGTCGCAGCTATATTGAATGCTCAGTCGATAAAGGTGTTTGCACCAATTATTAGTGGGCGGCCGCCACGCACTTCTTTGTATTGTTATTCCATTGTCCTTGTTTCTTTCCGACCGTGACCGCATTATGCGAATAGAAGACAACCCTTGAGTAATTGGTCTTATCAAAAAAAAAAAAAAAACAACAACAACAACAACAACAAATAAATAACTCCAAAAATCCATTTTAAAGAGATTGAAGAATTCGCAACAATCTAAAAATTGTCAAAAAATCTATGGCAGGAGGAAATCTGAAGGAGAATTAGAAAGAAAGAAAGCCTTCACGAACCTGAATGTCACCGATACTAAGACCCAGCTCCAACTTTCTAGAAATTATTCCATTTGTTCAATGTTGACATGTGCATTTGATTTTTTTTTCAACATTAGCGAGGTTAGGTTGGATTAAGTTGCGAGCAACGCAAACTTGAAACTTTTTAAACTAAATAAAATATTGTTAAAAATGAAGTGAATGAAAAGTGAACACTGAAAGAATGCTTTTGTGCTTAATATTTGCTTATATCATCAATATATTATAAGGTTATATATATAAAAAATTTTCCTAAATGGAAAAAAAAATTAATTATTAATTAATTATAAATATTTTAAGGAAAATTGAAACTTTTTTTATGGTTCGCAATGATTCGCAAAAATGTAGCAAAACTACAGTCAGTGATAGATATTTAGGATTCACTTTTTTGCTTATTTGCTTGCTATGACCGCAAACGGAGGTAAGCTTGGATCTTAGAATCGTACTTTCCGGCCGTAAACCTGGTAGCTGTATGTATTAGTAAGTAACTAAAGTTAGCTTGATTTTCGCCTCCTGGTGTCCCCTTAAATGCATTCAAAGACAATTGAAATTTGTTTTGTGACCTTTCCCAAGCTAGCAAAAACAAAACTTACGAGGTGAACTTAGATTTTAAGATCACATTCGTTATTTTCTGGCCAAAGGCTTAGAAGCTGCACATATTTCAAAGGACCTATGGGTCTTACCTGCTACTTTCCCCTTAAACGTCATGTGAAGTTAATCCAATGACTTATATAATAGTATAGTTACATATTAACTATGAATAGCCCTTTGTCGTGGAACTAGGTCAGACAGCTGATCATCAAAGGCAAAGTAGAGATAATAATATGCAAGGAACAATTCCTTGTTGCTTTGCTGAATTCTAGAAAATCAGGGAGAAAGAAAGTCTACAAAAGGCTACGAATAATATACGGAGCAGTCCGAAATACCGTCAAAGCAAATATGACTGAGCATACAAAACATCGAGCATGTAAACGAGCACCGTTTAGCAATTCATTGGCTGTACAGGAAAAAACTTCAAAATTAGTGAGGTGTAACTGATTAGCTTCACGAATCAATTTGCAGACTTTCTTAGACGACCATCTCAATGCTAGATATTTTCTTATAGAAGCTCAAGTCAGTCTTTATTTTCAAATCAGTCCGTCCGTCATAAAAAAAAAACAAACACTTCCAGCCAATAGTGTTTACATTCTCGTGGATAAAAGTTTCTTATTAAACAGAAAGCTTCAAGACTGTATAGGAATTTCCTCCGTTTCTTCTCATATTAAATTTAAAAATCACTAAGCTACAGTAGATTAAAGAAACTGTCATCTCTTCAATTTATAGTAGATACTATCATTATTATTCTTATTAATTTCGCTATCGGCTTTTATAAAAAACTCACTCACCGCACTTGAGATTCGAATCCACGACCATTGACTTGCTAATCGAGATTCCTCGCCTTCGGCTGCTCAGGCGGATATAGTAGATATTAATCGGAGATTTTTGTAACAAAGAGTTAGTAAATAAAAAAAATCATTAAAAAAATTAAAATTCAATTTTAATGCGAATATAATTGTTGTTATTTCTTGACACCCATTAAGTCGAACGGTAACGACATTTTCAACTTCTCATTGCTATAATGAAACCCTTTCATCCCCTCGTTTCTCAGTTATCTGGCATTAGAATTCTCCTAACAGTAGCAGGATAACAAGAGATGCATAACTGAAACGTGACAGAGTTAGTCTTTAGTGAATTAGTGTAAGGTGGTATGCTGGGTGTATATATATCTCTCCATTTGCCTTATGGCGAATGTAAGTTCCCTACTCGTTTTAATTTGCTATATATACTTATAATCTGTTTCATTGCAATATTGTCTATTGTACTTAAATCAGAAATTAGGAATAACACTTTTGCGGTAGTTAAAGGGGAATTTTTTTTTTTTTTTTGCCTTTTTGGGGTACTTGATTTTAAATATCTATTCTATCACAAACACACACACAAACAATACCTAACTATTATATATACACACATGTATATATATATATATGCACATACATATATATATATATATATGCATACATATACATATATAGTATAGTACAATGAAATGCACATTCATATATATATATATATTTTAACTAATTAATTAGTATCTACATTGTATATTAAACAGGCCAACTTAAGTACACACATATTCACATTTTCTTATTACATCTCTAATGATATTTTAAAATCATTCAAAAAAAATAGAAAAAAAACGTTTATAAATTGTTATTACATAAATTACTGAAGTGGTTCGTTTCTAAACGGTGATAACAAGTGTTAAGGTTTTCTTTGCATTTAACTTTTGAACCTAGATGTGTAAAAAATGTAATTAATTCTTGTTTACTAAATTTAGATATCGTTCGTAGCAAGAATTTCTTTTGTGTTTTTTTGTTTTTGTTTTTTTTTTTTGTTATTAATTTACGGCTGCTGATGAAAGTAATAATCGAATAAATGTTGAAATTTTTTTTTCTTTACTTTTCTGATTATTTGGAATTGAAATCTAAGTGAAAATCTTAATTTGATTAATAAACAGAAAATATTTGTTTTTTTTTTTTTTTTTTTTTTTTTTAGTTTTTGATTAGGTTTGGTTAGGTTTAAATTGGTTTTAATACTCTTTTGTCTTTTTCTTGGTTTTTTTGCTTTGTTTTGAGAGGACTTTTTATAAAGCATCTCACCAGCCAAATTCCCGCTTTAAGAGTCATGCTCATAAGAAAAAAAAGTTGTTTTCATTTTGTTTTTCTTTAGTTTTTGTAAAGGTTGCTTTCGTTTAGAATCTGGTTGGTGACATACGTTTATAATTATTATCATATTTTGCATCTTATTACATAATAATTACGATATTTGTACATTAACTGACTTAATTTTTATTTATTTAGTATTTTGGGTTTGGTTTTCATTTAATATTTTGCAATTATATTGATTTTTGGTGTGTGTGTTTCCTTTTTTTTTTTTTAAATATTTTCAAAAATTTGCTTTTCAATTTAATTTCTGGAGCCTTCACGTTTAATGCTCGCCTGCGCTCTCTCTCACTCCCTCCCTTGGAAAATCCGATATAATCCTATTACAGTTTTCTGATTTGCTTTTTTACATATATTCATTTGAGCTTAAGAACGGATGCATACACATACATACATGCATACATACATGTGGATATAACTATATATATACATATGTATATATGTATATACACACGCGTATATTTGTTTACGTATACAAATATGTATGTATGTATATATTTTTCAGAATAATATTCTCGTAGGCAATGTATCTATATTTGGTTTTACTTTACTGTCTTTTATATTTTATATCGTAATTCAAGTTTTCTTCTTCTTGACTTTTACTACTAAACTTTTTCTATCATTTCGCTATATTGTCTGTACGTGTGCATGTCTGTATAAAAATATTACATCTTCTCTTATCTATTATACACTTACACATACACACACACGCGCACACATATTAATCTCTGTCTTTACACATACCATTCTTTCACATCCTTATTGTTTGTTTGCTCAGTCTGACCAATGTAAACAGTGCGTATGAAACCCGTGCGACCACTGTTGCCACCACCACCGCCGCCGCCGCCGCCGCTACTACCACCACCACCACCACCACCACCACCAGCATTACTAACGCCGCTACCTATATGTCCTTGTTGTTCTCCGTAACTGTCGGCATCATCGTGATGATCTGTTGATGATGTTTTATTTTGTTGATGTTGTTTATGCAATCCTTGCGGTTGATGCTGTTGTGGTTGGTTTTGCAATTGTTGCTGACTATGACTATTACTGGTAACACTAGATTGCTGATTGCGTTGCTGCCTTTGTTGATGATATGAACCATTAGTGCTGGCATTACCCAGCAATGCTGTATTCGCATTATGGCTGCCGTAGACAGTTTTCTCACCAGCTGTTTTATAGTTACGATCACCGTTGGACTTCAACCATAACACTAGTAATATAACTAAAATGACTGCGATTAATATGCCTGCAACAATGCCAATAATCATAGCTGTTCGTTCCTCTTCAATTGAATTTATGCGGCCACCTTTGCCTTTTGGCCGATAATTATTATTACCGTAGGGCGGTGGCTGAGGCAAAGGATAATATGAGAGACCCGGATCTGTTTCATGTACGGGCGGTGGTGGCGGTGGCGGCCTTTCTGGCGTATGCGTATGATGGCCATGCTGTATAATGTTTGCATTTTCATTTTCGTTTTCTTTACCGCCGCTAAACACATGAACAACATCATAAGGTGTAGTATCATCACGTTCTGTTCCCGTTGTGCGTACATCCGGAGAAGGAGTTGCTGGCGTGCTAGCCATAGTACTGGATGTAGTTGTTGTGCTACTTGTTATTATCGCAGGCTGAACGGTTGTTATTTGCATAGCTGTCGTAAGAGCAGGTGTTTGAGTTTGTTGTGTTGTACTTATGGTAGTCGCGACACTGGTCATTACGGTGCTTAATGCCGTCGTCTCCCTTGACGGCGTCTGGTGATGTCCTAGAGTAGTGCTAGTCTGTTGTTGTTCAGTAGTTAAAAGCTCCTGCTGGCGCCGATTATTACTATCCGTGGTTACTGTAGCGATTTCTTTATTCATTTCTGGAAATATGCGGTCAAAGCGGAAATCATTTAAAACTTTTCGCATATCGTATGTTAGAAACAATTTTGTCTTTTTGTTTCAATCAAAAAAAAAAAAAGAAAAAAAAGTGCATTGAAAGAAAGTTTATTTATGTTTTAAACCAATTCACGGACGACTCTTGCGACCACTTCCGTCGTAATGCATCGCATTTGAGAACTTGGAAAACTTTGTCCTTTTCATTATTTTTCGCCAAAAATCGAACGAAAATTTTTCCTTCCTAGCGATTTCAAATACAAATGTACTATGTTAAATTTTAGACTACTATAGGTCTACTTTTTTACCACCTCTCTGTATATACAGAATTTCACAAACAATGGCCTTTGGTCTTTACATGGCCAAAAATATAATTTTTATATTTAGTTGACGAAAATAAGTGAAGAATAATAAATTGTTTGATTTTAACATGGTTGGGCGGGGTCGGTTCACATTATGAACACGTTCTCCTATAAAGCCTCTCAAGGAAAGTAAATCTTTAGATGAAAACGAAGACTAATTCTATATGTAAGGAAAATAGATGAGCAATGGTATTAGGTGGAGTATTGTGCAATATTTAATATACCGGCGTCATATACTACAAGGTTTTAAGTGTTTCCGAGTTAACATTGTACACTACCAAAGTAGAGGAAGATCTCTTGGCTTGTTAGCAGATCTTTTGCTATCATTTCTGAACAACGTTTCATCTCTATTTTCTTTGCGAAAATCATTTGAAATTTTTACTTTTTTTTTTCTAAGGGTTATCAGTATTCTGGACAGGCTGTAACTAACTTTCAATTGGATTAATGGAATTCAACTCAATATGTTTATGACATTTTTAATCTTTTAAATATACACATTTTACATCTTTTAGGAAAGCGTCGACGGGTAGACAAGCACATAGATGCACAGCCAACCGCACTCAACCCTCTGGGAATGGTTTACGTTAGTCTTATGTAGACAGTTATGTTAATATTAGGCGAGCAATGAGCGTTCAGATATTTTAGATTTTGTGTTTACTAGGCCGTAGCTGTCGTGTAATAAGCCTATAACTAGACCATATGTTTTTAAAAGTATCCAAGATTACCCCGAAGACTAGGGTTATAAGAATATAGAAAGATATTCAGGCGAAGGAATTTATCTCTGTCTTCTTTCTACGTATTGTTAATGGAACGATAAGATCCCGGTGAACTTTCTTCCTAAAGGCTATCTATACCATGTCCTATAATTTTATTGAGAGGAATAATGAGCAAATATTATGTATCAATACCGATCGCAAAAGTACTCTCAGCAATGATAAGCTTAAAATGCAATTGCCCGAAGGCATTCCAAAAATGTCTCTTAATTAAAGACTTAATTTCTTGATTAAGAAAAGAGAAGTGAGGATACTGTAACGAGCGTGAAACCTCAATACGATTTTAGCCAAATTCTCGCTTTCATCGCTTTGCGATCTCTTCAAATAACTGAATGATGGCAATTTGCTCTTTTCCCTGGGCTTTTGTAAGAACTTGTCGATGATAATGATGGTATTTATGGGGAAATAGAAAGGAAGCAGTCTAGAACGGACTTTGATAACCAAGTGTATTATATAAGCAAAGCAAGACAACGTTTCGTTTTGAATATTTCTTTCAATTGTTTCCTTTATTGATTTAACAGAACACTAACAAAACGAACATAAAACATAAAGAAAATATAGCATATATCGTATTTAAGCTTAAAAAATTACAACAAATAGGTCTTTTTATAGACTCAAAAATATTTACACATAATACACGTAATAAGAATTTTACACATATTTATATATTATGTAATATTAATTAATAATCACAGTAATTATCATAATAATAATAATAATAATAATAATAATCATATTATCAGTAGTTATATATATATATATATATATTCAAGTAAAATAATACTATTTTTTATTACATACATACACATATAAAGAAATGTAAAAAAAGAAAACAAAAAGCAAAAAAATGGAAGAATCTAATTAAGATATGTATGAGATTTGCGATATGCGATAAACTCGTTGAACAAGATCGGGAACCGTAAATATATTCGCTTTTAAAACACATGTTAACGTATTTCATATACCGGAAGTTTGATTAATTTTTTATTTATCGTGAATATAACTGAATGCTAACGATTGTATATATATATACATGCATGCATGCATACATACATACATATTTGCAACATACATATGTAGTTATATTTCAACGGCTTAATTTCACTCTAGCATCTAATCTTAGATATAATGAGAAAAAGGTACGTTTGTATTTACGCGCATTGTACTAAGCTTTCCGTTATTATTGCTTTATTATATGGGATTTGTATGTTTATATACATAGTTAAAGCGTATACATGCACATATGCATGCATAAATAGATATATGTACATATGTATATAACTACGTGAGGCATATCCATATATATATATATATACGCATATATACGCATATATACGTATATACATATGGATCATGTGTATATGTGCCATAAGCACACATGTATATATGTTTATGTATGTTTATATATATACATACATATGTATGAATGTATATTATTAACATTATATATATAAAAACATACATATATATATATATACATGCATACTCATGCATTCACAAGGAACAACACGCATTGAAACTCTTCTCCACACATGTACATCAATTTTATTATTATTTAATCCCTGCTGCCTTATAAGTATTCGTTATAGGTGGTATTTAGTTAAAAAAGACGAGACAAAATAAAAATTAAAACAAAAACAAAAAAAAGAAAAATTATTTATTTGTATATGTGTACATGTAAGCATATGCAAATGATATAATATATATATAACAATTATCTCAGATCGTTTTTCTATTAAGTGCAATTCTATACGCACATGCGTAGTAATTTGTATTTAAATTAATAAAAAAAATACTTAAGAGATGAATAACAACAACTTATACGTCTACATTTGATTATTACGTTCAGGTAATTTTTTTAATATTTCTCTCTCTCTCTCTCTTCCTCTCTTTCTGCCTCTCTCTTTCTCTCTTTTTCATTCTCTTTCTCTCTCTCTCTCTTTTTCTCTTTCTCTGTCTCTGTCTCTCTCCCTTTCTTTTTCTCATTCACAGACTTCACACTATTTTTGCTTAGGAGGAGGGGTAGAACAAGGTGATGCATATTATTGTATATAACCAAGCCGAGCGCGTTGTGTTAGTTATTAGAGTGTATTCGAGTTAGTTTATTCTTTTTTTTTTTCTTTTTTTTTTTTTGTTTCGTTTACTTTTTGCTTTCGTTAGTTTTAATGGTTAAGTTAGTTTGCTTATGCTCGAGAAGAATGCTTTCGCTCTATATTGTATGAATAGAATTTTGAGCAAGCAGCCAGTGCGCGAT
The DNA here is from genome assembly GCF_014805625.2 of Glossina fuscipes. Classification (NCBI taxonomy): domain Eukaryota; kingdom Metazoa; phylum Arthropoda; class Insecta; order Diptera; family Glossinidae; genus Glossina; species Glossina fuscipes. Next base: position 528,900 of record NW_023998453.1, on the reverse strand, counting down.
CACAGTCAGAAATATGAAGTAGAGTTCAGTTTCTGAAAGAAATAGATTCCAACTGAATTCTCTCATCATACATATTTAATAAATAGCATATTCAGATAATCAATTAAGATTTGACAGTAACTATTTATATTATTTGAAAGTTGAAACTCCATGGCTGACTGATGAGTGTTATATGAGGAAAACGAATTTAAAAAAAAATTTTTTTTTTTTTTTTTTGAATGCCATGAAATGTAATAAAAATGTTAAGAAACATTTCTTTTTTTTTTTCTTTTTTTTTTTTTGTTTAAATTATAAGAAATATAACCCAACTCTTTCTAATAATAATAATAATAATAAATACGATTTACTACTACGCGGATCGAGCAAAAGCAGTTAATTTATTTATTTATTTTTATTTTTTTTTTTTCAAAAAACTACATACATTAATGAGAACTAACGTATATGAAAATAATTTAATATCACCCTTAAGAAAAATTTGCGCTAACATTATGAATGATTTGAAATCGAAATGTAATATTGATTTGAAAATTCTATAGGAAGGAGAATAAAAAAAGAATTCATATAAATAGATTCACATACAGCCGAACAGCATAGATATATGGATGGTATAGCAAATAATTCTTTTAGAGTAGAGACTAGAAGGCTTAAAAGGGCTTCGCATTGCACTGTTGATGAGAAACCTATAACATTCGATTTGAAAATGTGTGAAGAGTAGCATTATAAATGACTTGGTAAGATCAGATTGTTTTTTCCTATGCAAATAAAAAATTTCCAAACAATTTATTGTCTTGGGTTCAAGTTCTTGAGTACACAAATCAGTCGAATAGTAGGAATATCTCTATATATCAACAAATTGATAATTAGTCTCCCCCTCCTTCTCTCTCTCTCTCTCTCTCTCTGTTATTGTTAAGAATCATTATTAATATAAAAAAAAGAAAAAAATTTTTTTTGATAATCTCCTCTAAATCATTTTTTTGTTTTTCTTTCTTTCAGGTACGTACTACTACACGTCTGCCGAAAGCGTTGAAAAAGTGACATGAAATGATAAAGTTTATCGGTATGTAATTTGTATTGTAATCAACAAGACTATGGCGCCTATGATAAGATGCGCTGCGTATAGGATTGAAATTTAATTTTAAGATTCGCTCGTTCGGAGTTCATAAATGAACCTTTCGTTCATCTGATCGGAAGACCTTTTCAATTTCAATATAGATAGAGGAAGTAAATGTTTCGCTAGGGAAGCCGCAATGAAAAAGTGTTTCGAGTAAACTTGACTTCAATTGAATTTCAATTTAAAAGCTAAGAAATATCTTACAAAAAAACATACCAAACAATTATAAGGGAGATCTCATCGTCTAGTGTAGAGGGATTCATAATCAATGAGGTAAGGATGCAAAGTGATTGCCGCCTACTACAACACCCACAAGGAAGGTATACAACATGAATGATTGGTGATGGAACTGAAACTATTTTACTATAACACTTGGACTTAGAATAGGTTTAAAATCTGCCTGTGTACACCCAGTATTATCCCACGTGCTTTTCTGTCCAGCCCATAGGTCGTACTTTTTTATATCACATGTTAATGAAATATAACAAAACCTTTTCAAAATTTCTCCACAAAAGTTAAGCAAAAAAATAGTGTATTGGATGTATGCCAAATGAATGCAAAGAATTTTGATCTCAAAAATCAACAACGAATTCTAATTTTTAATATTTACGACAACTTTGACGATAAGATAACGATTTGGTATATAAATTTTACTGGGGGGTTAGTTTGGAGTGCGTAGGTATATTTTTTGGACTCCTGTCCTTATAAGTATTCCTCTGAGAGATAGGCCTTTAAACAAAATGCAATTTTGGTTATTTTACTACGAAAATGGTGGGAAAAAAAAGTTGATTATATACCGGATTCATATTTTCAACTCGTTCTTATTCAAGAGCTTTTCCAACAGCAAGGCTAACAAGTTTTATGAAATATTAATTGTATGAAATAATTGGTGTAAGATATTTACAAGTTGGGTCTGCCCGTCGATAACGACCGCTGAGCTAAAGAGCACTGACCTCGTCGAGGTTAAACATTCATCTCAGTCAAGTGATGATCATAACTATTTGATACTAATTTTAGGCTTGATATTATTTCGACGATTTGAAAAGTAGGAAAAATTCCAAGATTCGCGCCCATCGAACCCACGACCGCGTACGGAACTCTTACTCCGCAAATGTTAGGCGATCCAGATTTCATTAATTGAATCGCACTTAAGCACCGACTTATTATTGCGTTATATTCATTAGTTGATGTTGAGCAAAGTACCGTGAAAAAGCAACGTAGGGAAGATATATTTTGTTTTTTTTCCTTTTCGTTTCGTAAAATAATTGAGAAAAATCGTTAAAGCAAGCAATAAAAAGGTTAAAAAACTTTTACTAGAACACAACTGTCACGTAAAGTGAAAGTGATTTTTCCTTATATAAAGTCGCGGATTACTATTTTTTTTCTTTTGTTCAAACTACTAAGAACTAATTTTAAGAGAATACGATTTTATATTATGCATTATTAAATAAGAAGCATTGAACAAAGCAAAGGAGTTTTTAGAGAATATCTTCGATTTACGTTTATCTACTTTTAATGGTATTGGTGAAATGCTAAATGCTGATATATGAGAGATAAATAAAAATACAAACAAAAAAAAATTAAACGAAAAATGAAAAGAAAAAAGAAGAAGAATATATAATTGGTAAAAAAGGAGAGATTTTTACATACCGGAACCCTTGGCGGTGCTTGTAGACGTAAACTGTTCGGTAGTTTCACCATAATCACCAGAACCATGCAAACAATCTTCATCGTCGCAAGCACGTTCGGTACCATTCGTCTTATCGGTGCTAACATTTTGCGATATGGTCGTTTGTTTAGTGGGCGGTATATAAACAGGCGTTATTAAATCATCACCACTGCCCGATTCGAATGGCGGAGTACATTCATCCTCGTCATCGCCCCGACACCCGGAACCGGCACCAGAAAATATTAAATCATCTATCGCACCCGGATAACCACTGGCTGGGGTCTATAGCAGAGCAAACAAGTTGAACCAAAAAAAAAAAAAAAACCAACAAGATTTTTAATTATTTATGAAAACTAAAAAAAAGGAAAAAAAAAAAAATTAGGAAAAAATTCAAATCAATTTGTTTTTGAGAGAAATGTTCGAAAAGAAAAATAAATTAAATTTTGATTGACATGTGCCTGCGCGTTTGTATTTGTATTATAAATTATTTCTATTTATATATATATATAAATTATTGTTTATTGTTAGCAAAAATATGTTATGCAGTATAGAGTGTTTTGTATAAATGCATGCAGGTATTATTCAATATTAATAAAGAGTAGTAGTAGTGCTTAAATTATTATTCAAATTTTTAATTAAATTAACAAAAAAAAAAAAAAAAAAAAAAAAAGTGTAAAAAAAATTTTTTTTTTTTTTTTTTTTTTTTTTTTAGAAAACTTAAAATAATAATTATTAATAGTATTGGACATAGTTGGTTGACATATACAAAAATAGAAGGAAGACTGTTCTTAGGTTTCAGTTTAATCCAGAGAGAGGGTTTCTTTCACAGTTGGAGGTATATTTATATATATATATATATATA
>NW_023998453.1:524591-525158 GCF_014805625.2 Glossina fuscipes | reverse complement strand
TCAATCAATCAATCAATTGAATCAATTAGTTGTTATTAAAGGCATTAAGATGAGATTTGGAAAGAAGTGATAATGTACACACACACACACATCGATCTAAACGATTTTCGTATATAAAAAACATTGGTGAGACTATGTAAATGTAAGTTAGAGAAGCGTGTTTTCTATCCTTTAAAATTAATTACAAATTAATTCCTTAAAGAATTAATTATTCTAGGATAGAAAACACGTTTCAAAACCTCAATTGTCATTATGCGGAAAAGTTCGATTCGTTTTATTTTTTGTTTTTTTGTTTTTTCTCGTCATAATTTATTGACATTTTCCTTGAAAGAATGAATCAAGTCTCGGATAGAATATATTATATTTTAGATGAGAGAAAAGTACTTGAAAAAAGTTTTGAAGAGAATTCAAAAATAATTGTTTTGTAATAAAATAAAATCCCTAACCTGCTGCATTCTTTGCAGATCATTTCTATCTAATACTCCAGTTACCAATTGAACATCTCCTCGTATAGTTATAAGGGGATCGCGATCCACAGCCAAATCTAATATACGCAATTTATTGACC
>NW_023998453.1:511759-514591 GCF_014805625.2 Glossina fuscipes | reverse complement strand
AAAAAAAAAGCATTTCTTTGCATTTTGTTTTTCATCTCCCACGGTCATAATCGACCACCACGGCGAAATGTAATTCAAAAAAAATTATTCGAGGAGTTATAAAAAAAAAAAATGCTTTTTTTTTTTTTTAAATTAAATCACCGATCTTGCGTGTCGATTTTTTCTTTCTTTATTTCCTTACTGTTCGTGTACGTTTTCATTTATGTATATGTATATGTACATTTTCGATGGCAATCTATGACGCGAAAATTCTTTTTTTTTTTTAGTTTTTTTAATGCCCTTTTTATAGAGATTTGAAAACGAGAAACTGAAAAACCTAAATATGTGAATATTTAAAAAATTTAAACAAATAAACATAGAGATAAAGAGGAAGACAGATAGAGAACGAGAGAGCGAGAGAGAGAGAGAGAGAGAGAGTAAGAGAGAGAGAAAGACAGAACAGCAACAACAATGTAATGGCAAATGGCAAAAGTTTTGAAAAAGTTGTTAATATCGAAAAAAGAAAAACCCTTTTTTTTTTTGTTCAAGTATTTAAAGTATTTTTAAACGAATTTCACCTAAAAACAAACATGAACGGTTTTTCGTTACTTTGTTTAGCTTGTTTCTGGAAAAAAAAAAATAATAATAATAATTTTGAAAAAAAAAAAATTTTTTTTTTTTTTTTTTATCACATGAAAGAAGAGTAAAACGAAATAATATTGAAAATTGGAAATTTATATAAAAAATTTCTGCATAAACTAACTGCGCCCCGAGAATAGATTCGCAATAAGTTTTCCGGTGATAAGACAATTAATTCAATTTGAAATAGGTCACAGCAGTTTCATCTCACACCTAATAGTTATGAACGAATGCTTTAATTTAACTAATTGAACTTGGCGTCGAAGGTGATCCGAAAAAAAAAAAAAAATTACTAATAATAACCTTTCTTTTTTTATCCAGCGCACAGCAAGTAAATGATGAAAATGTAGGTTTTGTTATACTCACCACTAGAGCTTACGGCTTTTCGACTTGTCGAAAATTGTAAAGCATTGGTATACGCGTCGAAGAATAGGCCCTTCAACGATTTAAATGTGACAGAATCACATTTCACTCTATCTATCTCGTAATCATTTGATTATCATTTTAAAATTTTAGTTTTAAAAAGTTTTTTCTCTATTTTTAGCTAAATCCCTGCTTCACTTTGTTAGCAGTTATTACTGCAGTTTTAGCATTGCCCAAATGTTCTGATGCTTTACCTACATTCACATACCTAATGTTTAGGATATGTTAAAAATCTTTCTTATCTTTCTTGTCAGATTAAATTCAAAAATTAGAAAATTGGCCGCAAAGGTTCGGTCACAATCATTACAAGATCTCATACACGTAGACGTAAAGTAGAGTTTATTAAGTACGGTCTGAGTTATGTAAAAGTATGATTCACTATACTATAGTTGTGTTATTTTGTAATACGATATACAATACGATATATCAAATACGATCCTACAACCGAATATCTTGCAAAGCATATTTAAAAATTCCGCTCTTGTCTGATTTCGAATTGAAAATGAATTTTAAAAAATTATTTTATTCAAAAAATCTTTTCATTAATAGTTCCAAACTATCACAGTAAACGAAGGTAATATGATAATTATTTTTTAAGTTTTGATTTTTCGGTTATTATATTTCAATACACTTTCTCCAAAGTTATTCGAGTGATTTCGAATCATTAAAGCAGAACAATTAATTCGGTAGTGCGTACTTTTTTCTCGCCTTAAGATTAGAAGAGAAGGTCCAAAAATATATTTTTTAATACATTTACGCCTATTCGTCCAATTACAATACGTGCTGTACATCTTCGGCTGGCTTAGCTGCTGCGAAGAACAGCATTGATAGCGTGATAAGGTCTTCGCGACGTGCGTCAAACGTGTATTATATAGGAAGGCAAAGGGGAGTTTTATAAATGCAAGCGTACATACTTGGCGAAGAAAGTCAAACAATTCTGTGCAAGATCTCGCCAAACATGTAAGTTAGACACGACGTGAAAGGCAGGAAGTAAGTATAGATTTAGTACCTTTTTAAAATTTTTAATGATCAGTGTCTGCTTTCGGAATTGTCCGTACAGGTTTAATCGTGACGATATCTTCGTCTGGCCTTTCTGTTCAGACACAGAAGAGGCAGAATAAAAATTCTTAGCAAAGCGCAAATTGCGTAGTCTTAGAAGAAGTGAACTTTATCGGCTTAGACTGAGCAAGCAGACGATTTGAATCACTAGTATATGCGTATGTGTATGCACATGTACATATATACATATAGACACGTGTATGTATGTGAATCTGTATATACAAAAGCAAATGAACGTTTACAAGTGTACGTATGTATACGTAAAAGGTTATAAATAAAATACATGTATATGCAATTACATACAATACGTACACACGTACAAAAGTACATATGTAATTAATTTTTTACACCTTTAGGTGGGAAAGTCGTCGAAAGCTGAAGCTGTTGCTAGTGCGAGACTATAATTCGCTACAATCCACCTGTGCTCCTATCCCCTATTGTGTAGCACGACGGCTTACGATAGGGGATGTATATACTATATATATATAGATAGATATATATGTACATATATATGAAAATGGCGTGCTTTCATTTCGCTGATTTTCGAGATTTTCCAAAATAGATCTTTTCTTTCAAATTATTTGACTTTTCGTCATTTTGAAAACTTTTTGTTAGAGCTATAGAAAAATTGTGATTAGCGAGAAATTTCAAAGGATATACATAACATATATGTAGATGTATAGGCGTATATATATATATATATATATATATAGAGATATAGATATATAGATA
>NW_023998453.1:461371-511749 GCF_014805625.2 Glossina fuscipes | reverse complement strand
AGATATATAGATATAGGTGTGTATATATATATATATATATATATATACAGGTGTGTATATGTGTGCCGTTAATTGAAGTGTTCAACGTATTTATCATATCACCTTCGTATTACAAAGTTCCGTTCATCAAAAATCTATAAATAATATAAACTGAACATGTGTCTGCTTAGTGTTGTTGTCATTGAAAAACCTTCCTCCTTCATTTCTACTGGAAAAATAAAGTAGAACAACATACTCATCTCTAGTCAACATATGTTACAAATGTTTTAATGTTTTACAAGGGCTTAGTAGTCGGAAAAGATCTGTTACCCTAAATAGATGTAATGTTTAACAAAATGTTCATCATCGTCGTTATCATCATTATTATCATTATCATCATCATTATCATCATCATTATCATCATCATCATCATCATCATATAACAATGTTGGCACCAGCATCAAGATTCTTTTTCGTTGTAACGAATAAGAAAAAAAAAAAAAAAGTAAATCAAACAAAAAAATGAACAAAAATTTAGCGCAACTTAAACGGACAAAGAATAAAATAAACAGAAGAGTTTTACACAACATCAAGATGTTTGTTGTTTAAGGGAAAAAATTTGTATTTTGGAAAAATTTTTGTTTTTTTTTGTACAAAATAATTGAAACAAACATACAACGGAACAAACGAACAAACGAACAAACAAACAAACGAACGAACATAGTCTAAGTTTTGAAAAAAATTTGTCAAAAAAACGTTACATATGTTAACAAAATTCTTGTATTGTTGGAGCATCAATTGAACATGTATGCGTATGCATGTTTATGCCTATGTTGAATGTGCATTATATGTATGTATCGCTTTCTTCTTCTTTTTTTTACATTTTACATAGCAGTTTATGTTAAAAGCAAAAAGAAATGAAATATAATTTCAGTAAATATATATATATATGTACGTAAAAGGAATTGTTTGGAGAGAAAGACCAATAGTAGTAGAAAGTTTTACAAGATACAAGAGACGGAACATAAATGGGAGATTTTTACACAATTGCGACGCCAATGAAGGAAACTTTTGAATGTCCAGAGAGAAATGATGAGAGATTGGATTGAGGAGAGCGAGAGCGAGACCGAGAGCAAGATAGAGAGAGAGAGAGAGAGAGAGAGAGAGAGAGAGAGCGAGAGAGATAAAAAAGAGCGAGTGAGAAAGCGAGAGAGATAGTGATAAGGAGAATAAAAAGAGAGGGTGAATAATACGGTGAGAGCAAAGGAGCTTAAGAACGGCAGCCTAAAAATCATACAATGGTCAGAGTGTGCATATATATATATGTATGTTCATATGTATTAAATGCAACAACAATATTATATTTAAGACTTATGAGAAGAGTAAACACAGTTTCCGTTTTTTTTTTTTTACTTTTTGTTTTTCTTATCTTTTCTTTCGTTTTTGAATTAATTTTAGCAAATTTTTTAATTATTGACTATGTATATGAAAACGAATTATTGATGATGAATTAGGAAGGGCAACACGGAGCAGAAAAAGTATAAAAATGTATATAAAATATTCTAAATAAAAATTAAAATTAAAATTAAAAAAAAGAAAAAAAAACTTTAAATATGAAAATTAAGTTTTTTAAAAATAAATATTCCACTGTTTCGTGAAAAGATTTTTTTTTTTTTTTTTTTTAGAAAAAAAAAAGGGAAAATTTGAAATTAATTATAAATGTTTTATACAAACAGTGTAACATTTAAAGACTGCACATATGTTCTATTCAAGTATTTTCTTTTTTTTTTTGGTAGCATCTTATTGGAAGTTTTTTTTTGTTTCTTTTTGTTTTTTTTTTTTTTTTGCTTTTTAGGTATCCTGGTGTTTACTGGAAAGCGTAGCTTGTTTATGGAAATATTTACAAGAGAACCAATTTACATAAATTAGAAATTTTTTTTTTTTTTTTTGTTTTTTTCTCTGTTATTTTTGGAAGAATTTAAGCCTGAGTATAATTAGTTATAACAACAACCTATTTACATGAAAGTGATACTAAAGGGCGCTAGCAGCGCAAAATACAATGCAAAAAAAATTTCTACTTGAAATTTTTGTTTTTCTTTTTCTTTTCCTTTCATTTTTTTTTTTTTGTTGGTCTTTTTTTTGTAATAGTTGAGCGAGAAAAAAAAAGAGTTTGTAAAAAAACGACACGGCACGACACGTAGTAGGGCAAATAAAGTGCTGGTGATACATACATAACATACCCCTGACAGGGGGAGCCCCGTCAACTTGCAGCCGTAAATTCGATGCGCGCCTGGAAAAACGTATAGTATGCCAGTTATTATCATTTAAAACCGATTGGCCAGCCAATAAGTTCTGAAAAAAAAAACAATTTCAACATTGCACTGCATTAGTATATAGTTTTTGTGATTTATTAATTTTATTCTTTTTTTTTTCTTTTTTTTTTTGTTTAAAATTACCTTTTCGCGATCACTTAAACGCACACTGGCACGTATGCGTCCCGCGACAAGGGCGATCTCCAAACGATCCGGTGAATTTGATTCGGCGCTTGTCATTAATAATAAGCCAGCCGGGCGAGAAGTTTTGAAACGCAATAATAACTCTTCAGTTTGAGTTTTTGCTCCTTGACCATTCCCCAACCAAACTGTCATATGTTGACTGCCATTGAAAGCCAACGTAGCCGATTCTCTACCACATGTCGGGCCATGATACAAAGTAGCAGTGCAATCGCATATCGGTCTATTCCAACCTTCTAAACATGTACCGCTATTTAAACAAGGATTACCAGCGCAAACATTCGCTTGTATATGACAAGAAGGTTTAACCGAAGCTTGAAAGAGAGAGTGTATAAAAGAAAGATTGATATTTATTTAAAGTTGAGCAAAATACATGATTTTTTTAATTATTTAATTAAAATATCGAGAAATTAATGAAATGTCATTCAAAAAACTATTCGTCGAGTCTAAAGGAATTTCATATAGGGTGTCCTTCTTAAACCAATTTTTCTTTTCATCGTCTTGATTATATTGCCGAATAGAAATTGTTCTAGCAAAATATCTTGTAATAAATAAATAAATTAAGAAATAAGTGACAAACAGTTATTTACCCGAGTCCTGTAAACGAGCATAGGCGGCTATATCGACAGCTTTGCCGCTTAATACTAAATCCCTTAAGCAGCCAACAAAACCTTGACGTAACGTTGCCGTCCATATGGCTGGCGGCCAATTTATGCTGTTAAAAGCCGGTCCCGTGCCACCCACATACATATGACCATCCAATTCCAGTATAGTACCATCGCCAGGAGTGCGAAAATCATTCCATACTCCATCCACACTGACTTTAGCATCTCGTCCGTTGCGACGCAAAATGAAATCATGCCAATCACCGTCGTCAACACGACGTCGCGAAGCTCGCACTTTAGCCGCTCCCGAACCCAAATCCAAATGTATGTAAATATGGCCATTTAACAGTTCAATAGCAAATAGGACCGGCTGAAGTGTATAAACAATATTGCATACTTAGATAATGGACTGATTGAGTATTGAAGGTATTGCCAAAGCAAAACTTACATTTTTTGATCTCGGTTGCTTTGATCCTGTTGCCAAAATAATCAAACCATTCGGTTCTTTCGTCCGAAATTTAAATGATATGGAACTTTGTTTACCCGTCTCCCAAGGTGGCAAAATCTATAATAATTAAAAACGTAAACTTTAATCAAAAAAACAATAATAATAATAATAATAATAACTACTTTCCCTTACCAAGTGTGATTCTCGGGTAGTGAAGGTAACCGGATCTTGAGGATCCCCCGATGGGCATTGATACTCTACGTTACCAGCTACTTGAATTAACTTAGACCCACTCTTAGCTAAATCGATTAAATTCAATAGGAGAGTATCTGCTGAGAATTCCACCTATTTATAAAAATCGAAAATGTTACTCGAAAATTTAAAAAAAAAAAAAAAAAAATTCATAAACGATTATTAATTACTTTTCGCAAACATCCCACAAAGTTGTTATGTACACGTGCGCCTAATAATGCGCGGGGATTAACAGCACCGCCTACATAAACCCGAGATGAAGACAACATTGTAAATTTGCCGGCAATATGAGAATGGTCGGTGTAAACATCATCGACGACGGTAACCAACTGATAAAAAAATAAAAAAAAAAAAAAATTTTTAGATTATCTCTGCTCTCTTTTTATATATATTCTCTATTATTTTTCTATGTACTCACGCGGCAAAAACTAGTGATTGAGGAAATTTCCTGTATACGCCGATGCACTGTAACTTTATGCCATTGATGATCATCGAAACGCACTTTAGATGGCTTTATATGCATTTCTTGTTTACCATTGGCCAAACCCATTGTTAAAGAGACTCCACCATCACGTAAGGCCAAATTCAAATAGTCAGTGCCATGACCTAAAATATTAAAATCATCATCATCCGAAGATAGAAAGAATGGAAAATGTTTTCTATCCAAAATAATTTATATACCTGTATAGAAAAGCAAACCGTTCGGTTGTCTGGTACGAAAGTATAAAGTAATTGCATCTTGGGCACTTACAATGGGCTCAGCACCTGTTTGCCCAAGGTCATAAGAAAGGAACTGTGTACCGCGGAAAGTAGCTTCTGACGGAGCTTTTTCTAATAAAAAAAAAAAAAAAAAAAAAAAATTGTGAACAAAATTTTCAGGCAATTTGACCCCATAGGCGGGCATAAAAAAAGTTCCTTACCTTTTTCACAATATTGTCCATCAAATTCAAGATTTCTGCACTCGCAGATTGGGCCGGAATCAGTTGATATACATATACCACCGTGCTGGCACGGATCGTGTCGCTCGCAGGCATCGGTCATATTGCCGCTATTACCGCTGCCAACAATGCCACGCAACGTATTGCGTATAACTTTCTCTTTGGGCATTTCGCCATGATCGCATGGACCATCACCGCATTTAATATCGCGCGGTTGTTTCATCTCTTGTCGCCTGGTCTGACCGCCTGGCTGATCGGCATACACCAGATTACGTATTGAACCACGAAATCGTGGCTCAAATATAACACTTGGCAATGCCAACAATGCCAATTTTGTGCTATACCAATTTGGCATCCCACCAACGAAAACATCCGAATTCGTGGTAAATTTACCAAATTGAAATTCTTTGCCTTTGGTGGTGCGACTTTGTGACACACCATCCACAATCAATGATGTTTGCTCATCATTGCGTATAACCTGAAAATGCAAAAAAAAAAAAAAAAAAAAAAGTAAAGAAAACCAATATATATATCCAATATATAATCAACTGAACTGTAAAGTCTTAGATAAATATAACATTTTTCGAAGAAAATTCACTTCATATCTTTTCGCATGAAGAATGATGTAAGAAAGAAAATAACAAAACTATTTAAGGAATTGTCAAAATTGTTTAAATTTAGTCAGCTTTCAATGCATGCGGCAGTGGAAACATCAAATCAAATTTTTAATTGATATATTTTTGATCCTCATTATGCACATTTCATCAATCTCTTATAATGACAAAGAAACGTTAACACTAATAATGCTAATGGACTTTAAAAAAGGCCAGAGTTTTAGGGTCTTAGAAAGGCACTTAATATAAGAAGAGGCTCGATCAGTAATCCTGACAAAAAAAACGCTGTGAGATGAAAAAAAAGAAGAAGACTAAATGTATTTGAATTAGATTACCGCGTTCCCGGTATTCGTAGGGATAATGAGTGCTCAATCGGTTTTATTAAAAATCAGACGGACGCACAAAAGATCAAGAGCACTTGTGATACCTAACAGTTTCTGGGAAAGGCTATCTTTTACCATAAGTTTTTCAATAATAAAGGAGAATATTTCGAACAGTAGACAGTGTGTTACGATGCCATCCGCTCCAGCATATATATCTATGATAATCGCATTGCCAGAAACTTAGTCAATACAGATGCTAGTAAGAGCTGGAATTAATTCCGCTATTAGAGTGAAACTAGTTTCGTTTGAAAGTTTCGAAAAAATATACTCACCATAGGCGAAGGGGAGCCAATGTAGTCGTAAAAGAAAAGAAACAATATTTCCAAAGCTCTGCTTAATGATCGCCAGAAGTTTTAAAATAAGTCATCCCTTCCCGTATGGAGAATGTGGTGACGTTTTAAGTTCGACGTTCTATATAACTATGTTCTATGCACCGGGGTTCATTTTGAATTAAAGCACTACTCGGCGCCCAAGGATGAGAAAGAGAAGCAATCAATTCGGGCGTAACTAATAGCATTGTAATCACACAATTCACGTCAAATTATTAAAATAATCTTAGAGGCCAAGGCATTTTAGGGAAACGCAACCTCAAGAAGAAGAAAAAGTTAAAGTTTATCAGTTGCTGTTCTTTGCTCCAGCATAACCTTAGCCATAAACGCTGTATCGGTAATTCATTTATATCCTCTTAGCAAATAATTCAAGAACTGAAATACAATAAAAAGTTTACCGCTCGTTTGCTTTCGGCATGAGAAATGATGCTGTGAAGGTCCTATAAGAGAAATTCTTTGTATCGCACTTCGGTTGAAAACAAAAAAAAAAAAGGATTCCGAAGCACATTGGAATTTTGCAGCGCAATAATATCGCTAAATATAACTCCAGAAGCAAACGCCTCTACCGCTTAGATACCTCACCCGAGCTTCATTTTCTCGGTGACTTCTCTATTTTCTCAATTGATGAGTTATTCTTTCAAACGAAGAATACATCTATCGCCCGAAGGATTGAAAAAGTCTGTAATTAATAATCGAGTACAAGCATATACGAGTGCGTAGTAAATGCTGCCTCGAAGTCTTAAAAAAGGATGGCATTCGGTTATCATGGAAATACAAAAGAAAATCATTCGGCCAAGAAGGCGAAGAAAAAGGAAAGGATAGACGGAAACTTTGCTCTGCCCTCAAATACTAGGAAATGTGCCTTAAATGCGATCCCTGCTCACTCCTGACTTATGCTTGCATATTCTTGTTACCAAAGTGAATTTCTTTTTTTTTTTTGCAAAAAGTAAAAATAATGAAAAATTAAATACGCTATATACGTATGTAAAATCACATCGAAGGAGAGATCAAATGCGCTTAGGAATGAAATCTGACAATGCTTTAGGTGAATACGGTTTATGACGCCATACTCCAACCATCAATATCAGGCAAGAATTGCATTTTAGTTTCAGTATTTAGTAATCATACCTTAACTTACGACTGCTTTTCCAATTTATATGAAAATTCTTGAGTAATTCTTTGGTAAATGAAAATTTCCAAGTCTTTTACCGCATATAGGATTTTCGTACATAAGAAGCAATAAATATTAGAGTAAATATTAATATCGATAACAGAACCTAACCATACTCATTACAAAAGCAAACAGCTGTCAACTGTACACGTGGCATACCCATTTTCAATTATACATACATAAATTTCCCTCACTTAAATCTATTTATTATGTTCTTCCAAATCTATTTAGTTGTGTTCAAAGCAATTCTCCAACTCAGTTAATATTCCTTGTTCACTGTCTGGCCCGGTGAAGGGAATACACATTACACAATATCAGAATAATCGAGTAAAACTGTTAACATCAACTTGATTTTTAAACGACGTTACGAATAAGACAAAGATACGAAGCGTTAAGTGGTAGTCAATAAAGGTATTTTTAAGAAACGAAAGATGCTAGTGATAGCTTAAGTATTCCACTGAAAAAAAAAAAAAAAAAAAAAAAATTGCAAAATGTTGAAGCGTTAATCATATTTACAAGAGATCCGAGACTCTCTGCCTCGTTCACGTTACAAGTGTGACTCTTGATGCATGTCAACTGTAGATGAATATATTAGAAGTCCTAAGGAAAAAGTGCTTCAAAAATAAATTAAACGAAGCGGAGAATCGCTGTGAAAAATATGATGAACGTAAGAGAGAATAAATTAATTAATTTTATTTAATTATTACTACTACAACTATTTTCTGAAAGGCTTAACAAGTACCCACAACTAGGTCGGGAAGAAATTCATTTCAAAGACATCGAATAGTCACAAGCAGCGTCACAAGCATGACTTGTTAATCTCAGTTATCCACCATTCTTCACTTCAAATTCATTATTACCTCTCGCCTATTATTTATCACAAGTTACTAAAAGGAAACCCGCAAATACTACGATCAAGGGGAGCAAACGTTCCCTTTGCAGCAACTGGAAATATCTATCTTAGATTAACAAAGTATTTTTTCATCGACAAGTGCTTCTCAATCGATCAATTTAACTTAACTTGTCCATGCATATGTCCTTTGAACGACTCTGCTTGAAATCCCAACTTCTGCAAAGTATTAAATTGAAAGCTGCATTCAAAAATTCAAAGGACATCATCTTAAACATACCTACAATAGTCAAAAGGAGAACAAGTAAGAAAACTATATTCGGACGCGACCGAATCTTTTATACCCATTACCGTGATCCTAAAGAAAAGGAAAATACCTAAATTTTCATACTCTACGATATTGGGCGGGCGCGGCTGGTTTTTCCAATTTTCAGAATAAAGTTGAAAATTTATAAGACGTGGGTGTTGCACTTTAGGAGTAACAAGAAGAAACCGGGCAAATGTGTTCACAGTTTTTGTTATATAGGCGTATGGGCAGATAATTGGAAAAATCGGCCACATCCCTCAATTCATTAGTGTATCATAATTTAATTTTTTTTTTTTTTAAATCTTTCTAACGCACAGAAGCAAGCTTCAAAAGCTCTATAAAGTATATAAATTCTTGACCAGTTTCAAATTCGGAACGTACATAAAAGCATATCGGTCCGCTCATCTGCCAATTTCTCAGTCTGCGCAGCTATCTGGTATCTGTAGCAAACATTTTTCCGTTCGCAAAAATCGCCTACAAAGATGCATAAAGAATTTGAAAATGACTGAAACTTTGCAAAGATCGCGCCTGCAACGCCAACATGCTTATCTTACAAAAACTGTGAATACCTTTGCTTACCGTGCTTGTTGTTCCTCATAGAGTACAACACATCCGCCATATAAGTTTCCACTTTTATCCTAAAAATAGCAAAGTCAGACGCATCCACTTAATATCATAGAGTAGGAAAATTTAGTTATTTTCCTTACTTTTAGAATTACGATGATGAATATAAAGGATTCACTTACTACCAAATATAATTTTCTTACTTGTTTTTTTTTTTTCGGATTTTCATTTTTTCTTTATCTACATTTATCTCACCCCACACTAAAAAGCCGTACAAGTTAATGCAGTTAATTGCGCTTAATATTTATAAAAAGAGACGTAAGTATAATTGGCACTTGATTAAATTATTTGGAAACGAAATACTTAAGCATGTTGTTCATGTTGAAATTTTGTGCTTAGAACTCACCTGCACCTTATGCCAA
This sequence comes from Glossina fuscipes, assembly GCF_014805625.2. Classification (NCBI taxonomy): domain Eukaryota; kingdom Metazoa; phylum Arthropoda; class Insecta; order Diptera; family Glossinidae; genus Glossina; species Glossina fuscipes. The sequence goes on along the minus strand of NW_023998453.1, from coordinate 502,374 downwards.
TGACCATCATGTAGATCACGGCCGACTGTTATAATTTGTGCCCCTCCACCCAAATTGTAACGTAGACGTAAAGCACCCTCGACTAATTTCAGCTCAAAGAAATCATAAGTACCACCATCGTCTGTATATAAGACCAAACCGTTTGGCTGTTCAGTCTTAAATTCCAGCTCCAAGCTTCCGTTAAGGCCCACATACCATTTACGGAACTGGGCGAATGAATTTTGAGAGCCATCCAAATGAAAAGCATGTACGGCGCAGCTCGTTAGTGACAACAATACAAGCACAAGCATTAATAATAAGTTATTGTTCTTGTTGTTATTTTTGTCGTTGCTTTGATGAAAGCGTAACGTTTGAGGAAATAGATACCGCTTTAAAGTGGTTATTGTTGTTTTTGTATATGCTATTGTTGTTCTTGTTGCTATTTTTGTTAATATTGAATAATGCATAATTTGTTGTTGTTGTTGTTGTTTTTGTGTTTGTGTTAATGTTTGTATCGATGTTGGCGTCATTTGTGTTCTCGTTGTCGTTGTTACTGATGTAGATATTGCTTGAAATTGCGATTGTTGCCTGTTATTGTTGTTGCCCTTCTTATTTCGTGTTGCTAATGATAATGGCGGTAATTTTGATTGGTTTCTATGACCTCGTTCGAAATCCGTAGTCGTTTGCATTCCTCTAATGGTTAGGTCTGCAAGCATTTTATGATTTTTATGATTAAAGAGAAAGGCAACAGCAGCAGCAGCAGCAGCAGCGGCGGCGGCAGCAATCTAAATGGTGCCTCTATACGTAAATAGACATCGCAGTCATAATCACATAACGTCACATAAACGTTGTTAGATGATATTATCTTTGTTTACTTAGAGGATTTGTTTTTTTTATTTGTTTATTTTTTTTTTTTGCTATTTTCCCTTTTTATTTTATTTTAGTTTTCTAATTTTTTTTGCTTAATATTTGATATGTTGTTTTTCTTCGAAATGATGTCCTTGGCGTGTCGCCATATCACGCCAAGAAAATTAAAGGTTTTTTTTATTTCTTTTAATCTTTTTTCGTTCGAGTTTTACAAATTAATTTTCAGGTTAGTTTTACTGCTTGTTTACGTTCGGTTTTCATGTTTGCATTAATTTAGGATTTTTATCTTTTATTATTTGTTTTTTTTTTTTTTTGTATATTTTATCTTCCTTTGTATTTTATATTTGCCGCACTTTAGTTTTAGTAGTACGAGTAGGTCAGTCACTACATGCACACGTTTATGCTTGAACGAGTTATGAGAAACATGTCACAGTAGACATATTTAAAACATCTGTAGGCACAAACACACCACCACATATGTAAGATTAATAGATTAATAAAGTTAAGAAAAGATAGTAAGCGAGAACAAATGAACGAAACCAAAGCGAGAGAGTTTATTTATTTATTTATTTATTTTTGTTTTCTTTCTTTCGTTCTTTCTTTTATTTTTGCTGATTTATTTGTGTGCGTATAGAGGTTAACTAACGGCATTTAATGAGTAAATGGTATAGTAGTACAATACGCTTATGTTATTTAGTTGTTGTTTTTGTTTTTGTTGCTGATTTACGGAGCTTCTTTTATGCGGTTTCTCATGCTCCAACACATTTGCTCTCATGCTCTTAAATAAAACCGAGCAACACTACGTATGAGTAACACGCGCAATAAAGCACGCGTATATTTACAATACGAACTGATGGTGACGTTCTAGAGTATTATTATTATTATTATTATTATTATTATTATTATTATTATATTGTTATATGGTTGCTTTAGGGTTGATTGGTTAGTTGGTGATGATTGCGTTAGACTTTCATTGAACTTAACAGTTCACAGCCGTTTCTTCTGTACTCTCCTTCCAGTGTATTGTTAACATTAAAAGCTTTAGCAATATTATGAAGTTAGCTGCAAGTGAATAAGATTTAAGAAAGCTTATTGAGCAGCTTACATTTTAGGCTTTTATTTAATTTAAGGGACGGTTAAGCCAAAGAGTAGCTTGTACTTTTTAATTTAAATTGTTTAATATAATTAATTTCGCTTTTTCTTTTCTTAAATTTTTTAGTTATTATAATCAATTAAGTTTCGTTTAATTGGAATTCATTTCATTCGATCATCTATAATTAATATTTTTATTCGTTTTCGCATTCATTTACGTAGAGTTGTAAAAAGCTTTTCTCCTATCAACTACCCCCTTGCGTGTCTCAATGCCATTAAGCGTACAAAAAGTCTTCTTTAAGTATATACATATATCTGCATATACTGAAAAAAATTATTAAGAAAAAAAATATCGAAAAATGTTCCTTTTTTTTGTTCTTAAAAAAACATCGAAAAATGTTCTTTTTTTTTGTTTTTCTTAAGGGTTTACATCTTCAAAAAATTAGTTAAAGAAAAAAAAAAACTGAATAAAAATTTATTAAAATTTATTTAGTAATTTCTTAAAAAGGATAGTTAACGTAGGAAATTTATAGTATACTTTTAGGTACAGAAACCCTTAAGATTAAAAAAAAAGGAACTTTTTCTTGTTTTACTGAGTAGTAATTTTTATCTTTAACGTTGCGAATATTTTTTAAATTACTTAAAAAAAAAAAAAAAAAGGATTCTTTAGATAATTTTATGAAGGACATGCATATCTCTACCAAAAATGAAAGGAAAAAATTTGAAAGAAAATTTCTCCCATACAAAATACACACACACACACACACACACGCACGCACATAAACATGCATTGACACAAGAACGCACACACACAAAAGCACAAAGGAAATTGCTTTCTTAACGCTCGTTGTATATTAGAAACGCGAAACTATTATTATTTGCACAAGTATTGATCCACACTGCAACCGCGACGAAACTGAATTGCATTTTGGAATGTTTCAACTAAAGTCCCTCGTTATACGTTAAACAACAGAATCGAAAAGCTCTTCTTTTTTTCTTACTCTCATTTAAAAGAAAGCTTCATTTCTTTTAACGCACAACCACATAAGATAACTAAACAGTCAAACTATCTCCACATAAAATCATACGAATATTTGCGCTTAATGAGAGAAATGGAAAAAAAAGGGAAAAAAAGGAAACGGGTTCATAACCTGCACCACTTGAACTGAGTATGTGAAATTTTACGTGAACATAATCGTATACACGTACACGTACGTATATACTTATAAACCGTCACGCACACACGTTCCTTTATGCTGACGTGTGCGCGAGTGTGTACGGGTAATGATGTAAAATAATTCGAATTTTTATTATTAATTAAAATATAATATATATATATATTTATGTATATACATATATGTATGTATGTATGTATGTATGTATGCATATTTACAAATGTCTATATATATATATTTACATGTATATATGTACATGTGTATATTATATGTACGTATTTGCATATAACAGCACTCCTTTCGAAGCTTTATCGAAATGTAGCTATATATATATATATAATTGTGTATATAAACTTATAGCGTAAAAATATTAAACGATTTGAGAGGAAAAAGAAAAGATTGCGTGTAAATTCCTTGACATTTTCATTACACTCGATTTTATGTTAGAATTCATTAATCGCATTACTTTGTTTCTCACTACAAAAACGAAGAACAATACCATTACCATCATCATCATCATCATCATCATCATCATTATCATCATCATCATCATCGTTATTATTCCTTTTATTTAAAAAGTCATCATCGTCATCAATGTTACACACATGTGAAGCATGTGAACGGAAAAGAACTCTTCAGCTATTACATATTGTTTCCTTTTTTTTTTTTGCGCATATATACATAAATATGCACACATGTCATAAGTATGTTAGTATGTATAAGTATGTACATATATGTATATATATATATATATATATATATATATGTATGCATATACAATGTAGTGTATACATTGAGATAACTGACAAATCTATAACCTTAATACCCCGAAAATAATTTAAAGTAATTGGCTTATACACGATTAATGTCAAATCATTAAATATTCACGTGAACTTTTTCCATCACCGTCAAATGTAATAAATACTTAAAAAGCTTGCTTTAATTTATCAAATTTTTTTTTTTTATTTCATTTTTCTTTTTAAGCAATTTTTTCATTTTCTTTTTTTTTTTGTTTTTTTTTTTTTTTTTGTTTTAAAAATTATTCTTTTCATATACGTAGATATATGTATATGTATATTTATAGAAAAATAAATGATTTATTTTATTTATGTCTTTTCACACATACATGTTACGATTTTGTCCATTAATTAAAGATAAATGAAAAATTTGTGTGCTCCTAATAGTCCTCCTTATCTTCACTGTTACACGATGCTCTGAAAACTATTAGTAAAGTTAGAAAAAGAATTAAACTTTACTTATACGATACTTATAGTTGGCTTGCATGTGTAAAAAGAGCGCATGTACAACAGGGTGTTACAATACGACAACATGGAAAATTACTCTATTCGAAGGTAAACACCAAATTATTAATTCATTATAACTTAATTTTAACTAAGAGAGCACTTCAGTGCAAATACACATTAATGATTTAGTTGGGTAGACAATTAAAAATTTAATTTTCAGCAACAACAAAGTATCCTTAAAAAAAAAAAAAATACACGAAGTAATCGATGTAATTAGTCATATATGATGGCAGCAAATCGTGCACTACCATAAAATGCATTGATCAATAAATACGTAGACTTTGCAAGATATGCAATTTTTATTTATTTAGTTTGTTTATTTGTTGCCTATATATATTGTGCAAAATGAATTTACAAAGTATCGATTTCAAGGTTGCCGGGAAACTTATATCGTACGCTCGCCAGTATTGAAAACTCTACCGTACTTGAGATTTCAACGCGCGACCAGTTAGTTAGTCGTGATCCTTTGGGTACTTAGCTACTCATGCGGATTTTCTCTTTGCAAAGTGACATAGTCAGTCCACGACCATAAGATTTAAATTGGATTTTTATTAAACCTATTTCTCTAGGCTCGCAAACTACGATTCAATTTTCGCAGGGCAGTCCATTTGATTTGCAATCGTCTTCCCTCCAGCATATTCACGAGTTAGTCCAAAAAAATTAACGCTCGCTGACGGCCAGATTCAGAAAGTGCTAGGTACTAGAGCAACAAATTGAAGTTCATCTGCATTGATATTTTACTTTTTATACCCCTTTGACTAAACACAATACCCGTTTGGAAAACAACTTCTGCATCTCCAACATATTCTTACAAAATAGTGCATACAGTACCTTCTCATGTCTTCAAGACGTCATATAGCTTACTATTCAATTATAGGCAATAATTTTCAGAGTGTTTTTGAATACTTTCTACTATATTCACCGCAACCATCTTATCGGAAAGGAGTTACCATAACACTTTTCAACTCAACACTGAACGTGTACAGTAGTTTTTCCCATCAAAAAAAAAAAAAAAATGCTTAATCAACACAAACAATTCGGATTTTTTGGTCATATATGAAAATAACATAAATAGCGTTCGCTGTTATCGTTATACCGCCTGAACAAATATCCAAAATCGCATGAAATTTCAATAGGCTTCGTTTAAGAATTGGCGTTTTCTAACAATAGCGAGGACTTTTTGTCCCGACACTTGCTGACCGCGGTATTAATGGTAGGCATATTTGCGTGACTGGAGAAAAAAATTACGCGAACACAAACAGTCCTACTTTTGCTAACAACATTTGGTTAATAAATGCAAATTACGTTGTTTCGTTTTTTTTTTTCTTTTTTAACCACCACCTCCCAAAAAGATGAAAATCTCATAATTTTATTATTGTATTCTCTAAGCGAAATCTACATTTCAGAGATCCCATTAACGGAATTTTCGCTCTTATGCTTATTACGTTGACCCGGCATTTCAAGAAAATTCAATTTTACCGGTTGATATTTGACATATTTTTGTTAAATATCGCATAATCGAAGCGAATTAAGGGCGAAAGCTTTACAAAAAAAAAAGAGAAATTAAAATCAATTAATCAATAACTGAATTTGCCGTCAAGCAAGGCTAACAATTAAATTCCACTATATCTGTTGCAGTTCAAAGTCATGTATTTAACAAATAATAGAAATTTTAACTGACGCAGGTCTAGAAGGGAGAGAGTCTAAAGACCGCATCAAAGTTTTTTTCTTTTTTGTCACATACAACTAACTGCTCTTCGCCTATTTCCATCATAAAATACCAATGAATAAATTGTATTGCCGTAGGAAGAGTTAAAATTCCATTGTTTTTCTTAATAGAGCCAATTGGCTGAGTAATTACTAAGGGAACGCCGCCTATTCGTGCAACACGATAATAATCACAAAGAAGTCAGGAAAAGGATGGAAATAGGAAGACTGTGGTCGCAGCCTCTTCGGTTAATATTATGCCTTGATCGACTGAGCACTCATTTTATCCACCACCAAAGTAAACCTTCGCGTACATGATCTGAAAAGAAAAGGACATGAAAAAATGGACTGATGTGGTTCGCAATAAGTTTATATCCGATAGATCGTTCCTCTAAATTAATTTTCAATATAAAATAATGAATGTAAGTGTTTGCTCTCTTAAAAGTTTTAATGATTTTTAATTGCAATTATACGGAAGGAGGTTAAAAAAAATGTTTTCATTCATTCAGAAGATTAACGAACTGCGATTCCGACGCAGACCCCGAATCTCTTCAAATAAAGCAGAAAAAGGTGACTTGCTTGCTTTTAGCAAATATATGATGGAAAATTTATCCGTTTAGCAGTTCTTTAAATACCTTTTATAGCACAGGGTAACTACTAGACGATATTGTTTAACTCTTTTTTGAACCAAAATTACTCTTCCCTAATACGAGGTTCGACTTTCAGAGAATCAATTATTTGATTTTCATTAAGGCCTTTAAAAAAGTTAGGCTCAAAATATGATGATGAACGATTTAGTAAGCTTAACTTATGCGAAACAAAACAATAAATTATTAACACTTATTCAAAAGAAGAGAGAAAAGTGTAAGATGACAATCATTTGAAGATCGAAAAGCTACATAACTACCATAGTTTCGCAGTCAATTTAAAGTCGAGATAATCTTTTATTCCGTCGTCAATCGCGATCAGTCAAACAGAATTTCAACAAATGTGGAGCGTAAACTGAAAGCAACTCTGTTTTTCTTAACAAAAATTTGTGTGTATTTGCTCGTTATTTAGAAGTTGTAAGTGGACCAGGCATTTATGTGGTGGGTATTCCAGATTCGGCCCCCGCTTAATAGTTGTTATTATTAAAACCTTTTTTGGGCAAATTACTCTACCCTAACTGAGACTACATCTGATGTATCGCAAGGTCTCTCTTTGCGCCTCCTATTAGTTGGTAACTCTTGGTAAATGATCTTTAGGATTTGATTGGTAATGATTGCGCTTTTTTTGCGTATGGACATGACATCTTTCCTCTTTATGGAGATAATGCAAAAAATTTGCATTCATTTGAGTCTCTACCAATTGTTAACTTTGCATTAACTCCATTAACACTAAAGCCTTATTCTTCAATCCTCCATGTGCTGAGTTATCCAAGCTCAATATCAAAATATCTAGGCATTCCATTGATTTTGTAGATTCAAGGGGTCTTGATCATGATCACAAACTCAACTATAGCCCCCCCACAATGTTTCTGCTAAGGTTGGTTTGTCTTACGCTCCGAAAACTGTGCAATCTAAATCAATATCTGCTTCTAAAGGTTAAACATGCGCATTCACCTCTCATGACGTATGCCAACTAGTGCATTAAAGTCTTTTCCTGGTTCCCAAGGTATAACCTAGATAGGCTTCAAAATATTGTTAACCGTATAAGATCTTTTTTTTGTAGCGTCTTAGACACCATATGTGTTCATACTTTCCAAAAATTCTCCTCTCCCGATTAGAAAACCGAGGACTTGCTTGCTACTAAATACGATTCAGATTTAAAAAACAACTGTTCTTTGTTCCGAAGGAATAAGGACGGGTTGTGACCATCCATGTTGATAGACGAGCACAAGTAAAACGAACTAGGATCTTACTCTATTCATAAGTATGCTCTTCTATTGAGTAGCACCACTTCTGCGGCGGGTACAAAAGAAAGAAAAATATAGAAAGAATTTGTACGCCATATAGACGGCTTTAGAACCTATTGACCGAGGAAATATTTAATATTGTCTCCAATAATGTACTAAGAATACCATATATATATATTTATTTTTTTACTTAACAATAAACTAACGTTAACTTAAAACTAAATGAAAATTATGAATGAAGGGCAACACGAGCATACGTGCGCAATAAAGATGTATTTAATATTAACGTCTCTAATATGAACTATAATATACAAGATATTCGCTCGGCCGTAATAAAACGTATATAACTTACTTTAATAATTTAATAATTTTCCAAGAGAATTTTTATCAACAGACCAAATGACGATATGTTCGAAGTTGCGAATATATGCGAAGAACATAAGACCAAGCAAAGAGCAACTGACCACACCAACAAGTAATATTAGCAAGTGTTTACTTTCCTTCTAATTTACTTCTATAAGAATTAAATTTTGAACTAATATTACTTAAGCGGTTCATGCTATTCCTTAAGCAAGCTTATACACGCAAGCATATATGAGTATTCCTACTAGGTGCTTGCATGTATTATATAAGATTCGCTTGATATTCTCATATTTAATCGATTATTCAAAACAGTAAAATACACTATATAGCGAAATATTCATTTATTACTTATATTGGATAAAATAGTAGGTGCGTGCAAGTATTTTGACCATTTTCTCACTTGAATAAACTAAACCCTTAATACAATATATTTTAATCAAAATATTTTCCATTATTTTCTACAACTTTCTGGCAACATGGCGACACCGTGTCGAAAGAACGATATTGGTTTGGCAGCGATCCAATCATCGACCCATTTTCGTATTTCTTTAGATTTTCAGAACCACGTGCCAGCCAAATTATGCTGCATCGATCTGAATAATTGGTAATCAGAAGCCGCTATGGAAGATGAGTAGCCTGGGTGCGTTAGAACTTCCAATTATTGTTACAACAGTGCACAGTTGGCAACTCCTGTGACGTGTGGCCGAGCCTATGCCATAAAGCAGAATAACTTTGCATTTGTTAACCGCAATTAGTACTTTCTTTGCGACAGCACGTCGTTCAAATTGTTCAATCGACGTCGGTGGACATCTTCAATAACAGTTTCTTTCGGTATTAGCAGCTCGTAATATACTATATTTTGCTGATCCGTCCATATGCGCAGCAAAACTTAGTGGCCATGAATATTCCGCTTCGGTGTCGGTATGGATGGCTCTCCTGAACTTCTCCATCAGTTTTTTACGCTTGAATTTGTCGTAGTAGACCCACGAGGAACGAAATGTTTCGAAATGTCATTTTCAATCAACTCGTATGGTAACCGTTGTAAGGAAGCAGTCTTCCTTACCGTCTATGAACGCGAAAAGGAATTTTTGGTCAAATTTAAATATAAAATTTGTATTTAACTCTCAGTTTATTAAACTGTAAAAAATTACATTTAAACTTTCAGTTTTGTTATCTTTACTCGATATATTTCTGAGTGAAGTTGTGTTCCATGATCTCGTTTTGCAGATTCATCTCATAAGTATTAATATAGCTTTCTTTAAATTACTTTCTCAAATAAGCAACAAATAAAGCCTTTTGATTTATCAGTTACGACTCAGACGTGACATTATTTTTCTTATTAACAGGCTCATGCCCAATCACACGAGATATAATGATCATCTATTCAAAATAAAAATAGTAAACAACTCCTTAAGCACATGCGGTGTCTTACAATCTCCTGATCATATCCTATTTGTGTGTCTGAATGTTACCACTTCTATTCGCCCTTCCACACTTCGCAAATTGAGTATCTGTGGTTTTCGTGACCATAGCGTGCATGACATTTTGCAGCTTACGTCGCAATTTTTTATTTTTCTAAATCATGTCATCAAGGCATATAAACGCTTACCAGTCAGTTTATGGACCTACTCTCTTTTACACTTTTTTGCTCTCACATCCACTAATTCCTTCATATAACTTTTTATAGTCATATACCACATTACATCTTAAACATCGGAATTTATTCCTCGCTCTTCCGTTCTAACCTATGTGGCGGACGAGTAGTGTGCAAATTAAAAAAAAGAAAAAAAACAAATAATCAATAAAATAAATAAAAATAATATATTTCAAATCTACCCCAACTTTACTAAGACCCAAACAAAGAACTCTGTGTTCACATAGGGCCTTCTGGGATCTGGTTAACTAAAAAATATATAATCACCCCAAAGCATAAGTTCATTTTTGCGTAGTTACCCCCTTGTTGAACACATCATGCCGTCGCATTTTTCTCTTTCTTGCTCTTTTTCATAGCGTTTGCTTATATCGCAAGCAGTGATCTACAGTATCATTTGGTTAGCGAAATGTCGTGTATTATATATATAAATTGTTTTTCTAATCTTCAAATTCTACAATTTTTAATAAAAAAGAAAAATTCGTTGTATACAAACCAAATTAAAGGCAACAAATTGTTGTAACAATAACAATAAAAAAAGTTATTATACGTTAATAAAAATTCTAAAACGATGAAAGCTTTAGCACAGCTCCCGATTGGTCATTAAAACTGAACATGTCCTTAGCAATATTCCTTAGCATATTGCGAAAATAAGTTAAAAAATCATTAACAAGCTTCATCTGGGTAAATAAACGGTACTAGAGACACACCCTTCTGGAAAAATTATCCTTCACCTTAATTAACACCTTGAGAATAAGTATGTAAGAGTTTAAGGTGCAAGTTCAACAAGTTTTTTTTTTTTGAAAAGCCTGTACTTTTTTTCTCTATATATTTCAGTAAATTACATGAGGTTATACGTGCCAAATTGGTCTTTCAACATACTAGTGCTCTATTTACTGTCAGCTCTTCTGGAAGCGGTTAGCGGATGGCTTATCCAAACTCACTTTTCAAAAGAATTCTCATAATGTCCTCGAAAGTCTAGGCTCTCATTTAAAGTTCTACCCAGAAATCGAGGATATCCCACCTGACTGACTTTAATTCCACATTTACACGAAGAAAAATGCATGTTTATTAACAAAATTCTCTGACAAGGAATATAGAATTGCAGCTCATGAGCCGCACGACAAACAAGCGTCCTTATTATCTAGCGAACATACGATTTCAGCCATTTGACTTTCACATTTGGTTTCCGCATTATTTGCGATTGATTCTAGTACTTCCTTGCCACCGTTGTTTTCTTCAACCTTTTTCGCTGGTGACGTGCTATTTACAGCTAAACGAGTTTTATCGACTGTAAAATGTGTGGGATTCGCTGCTGGCTTCGTTTTTAGATAATACATACCGGTCTTTAAACCGGCTTTCCATCCATAAAAATGTATAGAAGACAATTTACCATAACTAGGTTCAGCTACGTGTATATTGAATGATTGACTTTGGTCGATGAAAGCACCGCGATCGGCAGCCATGTTAATGGTTGATTTCACTGAAATTTCCCAAACCGTTTTATACAATTCTTTTATACTATCAGGTATGGCCTCAATGTTTTGTATTGAGCCGCGATGTGCCAATATTAAGTTTTTCATGTCATCATTCCAAAGGCGCAACTCAGTCAAATCTTTGAGCAAATGATGATTGACGACAATAAATTCACCGGACAATACACGTCGTGTATAAACGTTTGACGTGTATGGCTCGAAAGACTCGTTATTACCAAGAATTTGAGCAGTACACGCGGTAGGCATTGGTGCTACCAGCAAGGAATTGCGCACTCCATAACTCTTAATGTCGTCTTTAAGAGCCGACCAATTCCATAGATCAGTAGGCGTCTTATCCCACATATCATATTGAAGAATGCCTTTACTAACTGGACTACCTTCATATGTTTCGTAAGGACCGTATTGTTTGGCCAACTCACAACTAGCCTCTAAAGCACCATAATATATGGTTTCAAAAATTTGTTTATTTAAGCGAGCAGCATTCTCGCTTTCATAGGGGTAACGCATTAAAATTAGTGCGTCAGCAAATCCTTGGACGCCTATACCGATTGGACGATGACGTAAATTACATTTTTTGGCTTCCGGCAGCGGATAGTAATTGACGTCGATTATCTTATTGAGGTTTCTTGTTATAAGCTTTGCAACTTCTTTCAGTTTCTGGAAATCATATTGTTTATCTGTCGTCACGAACATATTCACCGCAATTGAGGCCAGATTGCAAACTGCTATTTCCTCAGCCGACGTATATTCGACAATTTCTGTACACAAGTTACTGCATTTTATTGTGCCAACATTCTGTTGATTACTTTTGCGATTACAAGCATCTTTGTAAAGCATGTAAGGAGTTCCGGTCTCTAGTTGGGCACTGCATATTGCGAACCACAACTCACGAGCTTTTATTATTTTATTCGCTTTACCCTCGTCTTCATATTTTATGTACAATTTATCAAATTTGTCTCCATATACATCTTCCAAGCCAGGGCATTTATGGGGGCACATTAAAGACCAATGCTCATCAGCTTCCACTCTTTTCATGAATAAATCTGGTATCCACAGAGCAAAAAATAAATCCCGCGCACGATCTTCCTCTTTGCCCGTATTCTTTTTCAAGTCAAGAAATTCGAAAATATCTGCGTGCCAAGGTTCTAAGTAGATAGCAAGTGCACCTCTACGTTGTCTGCCATCTTGATGTACATAACAGGCAAGATTGTTGAAGACGCGCAACATAGGAACAAGACCATTCGATACGCCATTAGTACCGGATATCTTCGTACCTTTTGCTCGTATGCAATGGACATTCAGAGCTATGCCACCCGTCGATTTGGAAATTTCAGCACATTGCCTTACAGCCTTAAAAATGCCATCAATGGAGTCTTCCGGCATCGTTAACAAGAAACAGGATGACAGTTGCGGGCGAATTGTAGCAGCACCAAATAAAGTTGAGGAAGCATGAGTGAAGTAACGCTCCGACATGAGATTATAAGTTTCGATAGCTGCCTCAATATCGTCGCCGTGAATGCCAATGGCGACGCGCATTAACATATGTTGTGGCCGCTCCACAATTTTCCCATTAATCTTTAACAAATAAGACCGTTCTAATGTTTTGAAGCCAAAAAAATTGTAACTGAAATCGCGATCATAAATAATGGCCGAATTTAGTCGATCAGCATGCTCTTTTACAACCTTGTAATGGTAATCTGATATAATAGGCGAAGGAAAGCCATTATCTTCATTATGATGTAGATCACTTATCACTTCAGAGAATACTTTCTTTGTTTCTTTATGCAAGTTTGATACAGCAATACGGGCGGCTAAAATAGCATAGTCCGGGTGATCGGTGGTCATGCAGGCCGCAGTTTCGGCAGCTAAATTATCCAATTCTTGCGTGGTGACGCCGCTGTACAACCCGCTTACTACTTTCAATGTAATGGCGGTCGGATCAACGAAATCCATATTAAGACCATAGCACAACTTTTGGATTCTGAAAGTTATTTTGTCGAAATGTACCATTTGCTTACGACCATCTCGTTTCACTACGAACAGTTTGTTTGATTTTTGATTAACCATTTTATCTTAATTATCTGCAATTTAAAAAACACAAATTTACTAAGTTTTCTCTTAACAAATTAAAATAAAATTGCTTGCCTTCGCTTTGTACTAGCAAACGAAGATTCAAAATGGCGACAGCGATCATTACTGCCTTAAAAGCGCGGCTAATTATTTGTTAACCGATTTCGGCTAAACTCTCTCTGACATAAGGATAACAAAAACCGGCAAATTTAGAAAAGATAAGGTCGAAGGCACATTGATAGAATTGCCAGTTCAGGTTTCTTTAAAAGTTTTACCATTCATTTCTTTACGCTATCGTATCTGTGGGGTAATCTGGTAAACGTGGTTGAATCTAATTATGTGGGCAAATTTGCTGACGATTTGTGAATTGTGAAGAAAGAGAAAAATAAATAAGCAATGCCAACCAATGTATACATTTCCAGCACAGTATGTCGTAACTCTCTTTTATGATCTTTCATCGAAGAGGAAAACTATGACAAACGCGCAGAAGAAAGGTTCGCCATGAGACCGGCAACATGATTAGATTGTCTTGGCGATTATCGCATTGTCGCATGAAGTGGCGGTTCGAAATCTTTCACAAAAACGTTACTCTTTTCTATAACAAATGTTACGTCTCAAACGTGACCGTTAATCCAAGTAAAACTTAAACAATTTGTTTTGACCAGAGTTCGAGCAAGCTAATTAATATGGACATCACTCAAACCAAATCATTATGATTCTTCGGTAGGAATATTAACGCAATTCTTTTCTTAACAATTATCAAAATTTAATTAAGGATTGCTACAAGAATCTGAACGCTATTAAATTAATGAGAATTACTTACAATGTGTTCTCGGCAAGTAAATCCCTCTCATTGTATAGAGCCTTAATTCGATCCAAGAGACAATCTGGTCGGTCAACCACTTATAATTCTCCAGATTGACTCATAGCAAGCAAAATCCAGCTCTATCAATGGTCCAGTAAATCTTCTATCAAAAAATGAATACATATGTTGACAAATCCTTTAAAATGTATATTACAGATGCAACAGTAGAATTTATAAATTCAAAGTGCTTGACAAGTTTCATTTAATTTTTGTGGAGCTTACAGCAATCGTAAGGTAACTCTCTCTACTTACAATAGGCCTTCTCTCCAAATAATCGCAATAAATTGCTAACCTCTTTAGAAGCATTATATTATTGTCCGCAACGAAACTGCATCTTATTTGGGTACCAAGTCATTACTGTCTTTCGCTCAATGAAAAAAAGGTGATGGTCTAACAAAGGAAGCAGTCCAAAGATAAACGCTGAATCATGATTTTCGGAGATTTTCAACTCATGTGAAAATAAATTGCTAATTCGCCTTCTAACAGGACACACATATGACAAAGCCTATCTTCATATGATTGGGTCTGCACCTAGTGATTTTCGCGACAGATGCAGCTTAAGCATCAGTCTCTTTTTCTCATTCTTTCCGGATTTAAAAAGTATGTTTTTAGCAAACGATGAATAGTTACTGAAAGAGCTGACTTCCTTTATTAAACTAACGGGTATTGAACTTTGATATACCATTCAATATAAACGTTATCTGTTTATCGTCAATTACTCTTTTGATCTTACAGTCATGAAGGTAGAATAATTTTCTGGTTTCATCACTTGGCAACACCATACAGTATTTGAAGTTAGAACTTTTTTTTGTCCGTAACAACCTTTACAATGTTTGTTCAAAATTTTACATGACATTTTACGTGGCAAGTTCGCCCCTCTGTTCCAACAAGTTCGCCTCTCTGTTCTAACAAGTTTGTGCTCATCGTCATCGCTGTTAAATATTCATCATCTGGTCTGCAACTACGAACCAAGTCGGCAACACACCACACAATCTGACTAGAAAAGAAAAATGAAAAAACTGCACATACCAATAAGATGCCCAGCTGATTCTTTTGTGTGATATTGATCACTTATGTTAGATGACACTAGTCCAACCAGGTTTAAATAAACTTTGCCATGTGTGTGGTTGCACATGAGTAGTCTGTTAAGCACCTTAATCCGCATGTAAAAGCTTTAAAAGTCATGAAAGGATAAATTTTGTAAAAGAGACGGTCTCCATTTGATTTTCCTATATCCCAATATTTGTATTTCTAATCTTGCATGATTTTGTCTAAAATTAGACGGAAGGTGTCTTTGGGGAGATATTTGATTGAGAGAATTTCTTCATTAAGGTCAGCTTCACAGCTATAGCTTGATATTAATTTTCTGGACTAAACCCCAGAATGGATATTACTGAATGGACCATTACAACTTGAACCACAACTAATCAAAATTCAATTATCAACAAATCATTACTAAACATATACTTTTCGGTCGTAACATATACATCAGGTGATCTGCATCGTCTTTTTTCTCTGTTATCATTTTTATTGCGGCTTTCAGCTGGAGCTCTTAAGAAAATTTTGTGCTAAAAACACAACTTTATTGGACATATAGATATTATCGTTTATAAACTTCATCCATTCCTCTTTTCTATACGAAAAAGAAAATGTTCAGAGCAATAAATAAAAATATCTCGTCATCTTTTAAAACAATCGTAAGTGCTATTAAACGTTACAAACACATTGAACATAAAGTGAAAGTGAATGAATTTGATATCAATATTGTGGAAAGTGGCAAAGGTGATAAAAGTGTTTTATTAATGCCAGGAGCAGTAGGCTCCAATTGGACTGATTTTAAGCCACAGATTGAACAACTACCACAATTGTTACCCAATTACACTGTAATAGCTTGGGATCCGCCTGGCTATGGCAAATCAATTCCACCGAAACGTAATTTTGATTTGGATTTTTTTCAAAACGATGCTCGTCAAGCAGTACAATTGATGAAAGCTTTAAATCGACCGAAATTTTCTATACTGGGTTGGAGTGATGGCGGCGTAACTGCACTTATTATTGCCGGTCGTTATCCGGAAAATGTAGATAAATTAGTTATATGGGGTGCAAATGCGTACGTAAGTGATGAAGATGTTAATATATTGAAAGGTGTAAGAGACGTGAAGAATTGGTCCGCACGAATGCGCGAGCCCTTGGAGAAGTTGTATGGGGCAGAAAGATTTGCAGAGCTATGGAACGAATGGGTAGATTCGATTTTAAATATATATGAAAAATGTGAAGGCGACCTTTGCATGAAAGAAGTTCGGGAAATAAAGGCGAAAACTTTTATATTGCACGGCAAAAAAGATCCAATGTTAGCTAAAGAACATGTACCCTATTTAAAGCAACATCTACGAGGATTTAAGTAAGTTTCCACGAGATGAACGGAGGAAAATCGTTTGTGCGCTGTAAAAGTGATTTCTTTGTTTTTTGTTTAGATATCACGAGTTTCCAGACGGGAAACATAACATCCATCTACGCTATGCAGAAGAATATAATAAATTGGTAGCCAATTTTCTATTGGAAAAGTCTTAAAGGTATATAGTTCTCTTTCGATAATTTGGTACTTCTTGGTAATGATCATAGTAAAAAAAAATGGTCCTTATACAAATTTCCGTTTACAATTAATGCAATTAAAGCGATATAGATATTCAATTTTCAGCGTCATTTTTTAGCTTTATTCTAATTAATTTTTTTAACATGTTTATGGGTTATTTGCGATAATATGGAACAATAAGAGATAATTATAATAATACAACGTTGTGCACACTATACAACTATACAACTTAGCAAAGCCGAATACGCAGGCAGATTTACTTCTGTGTAGACGCCGATAAAATTACCCTAAAGCGGATGAATTTAATAAAGATGTTTTCAGAATTAACATAGAAATCAAATAATGATTTGTTCTATTTATATCACTGGAGGCCATTAAAAAAATTGATTATAAAATGCACGTAGTAGAAATATTTAAAGCAGTAATGAAAAGGTCGATCGCGTAGTACTTCATCGCGAATTGCTATCAGTTGGAAAAAAATTTCAACAGTGAAAGGAATCTAAATAATGATCGATAAAACAAAAAGAAAACAGGATTGTCGCCTCCTCGTCACTTGGTTACTTATTTGACGAAATCGGCTGAGTGATTTCGAATAAGAAAAAATCGCTCATACACACGCCAAAGTTAACCAGCTCAAGAGTAGTATTGTAAAGAGCTCAGCTCAATAAAAATGTATGTGTGCGTATATATGATGCATTTAACAGCGGGTCTCATAAAGACCGCTGCGTCCGATGTAGCGCACCCATTTCACCACATCATGATCGGAATAGTTGAGTTTTGGTTCAAACACTTTTAAATAACGCACCTTAAATCCGGAAGGCGCAAAAGGGACTTCAAAATTCATTGATATCGGTGGACGCGTCCATTTCTTCTTAGTATCAGTTTCGAGTAACTCAATTTCAGCGGACAACTGTGTCTCTTTCATACCAGCCATACGTTTTATCTTCCAGACTATAGCATTTTCCGAAGCCTTATACTTCGCTTTACCTTTCAAACAAATCAATTGCACACCCGATGTATTTAACGGTGTAGGTATTTTGACTTCAATCTTTTGTCCCAGTAAAGATGGTTTAAAATTAGATTTTAAAACGACCTTAACCTCCATTTTGGTGCGTCCGACTTCACGTACCAAAGGTATAACACGGAATGGCAACGAAATGTCTTTGGTTGTGCGATAACGCATCAGTTCGAATTCACCGTCCGGCGGTATAAAACTAATCGAATGTTCTGTTTCAAATTTGCTAAGTTTAACACACTGATGGAATTGACAGTCGTCAATGACTACCATGGGTTTTCCTGAACGAGAGGTTTCCGCTTCAGAGTTGCCCGACAATCCACGATTACGAGATTCCATAACAATTTTATCGTTAATGCCAAATTTACACTCGGGCATACCTGCAAGATTAAGTCGGTAAAAAAATAATATTTTACAATAGTAATAACTTCTTTGAATTGAAATGCCATTACCTGACAAGTACGACTTCATGACGACACGCCCAGCTACGTGAGCCGACAACACTTGACCTTGAGGGCTCATTAGCAAGTTAACATATTCTAACACATCTAAGAATAGCTCATTGCGACGATATTTAATACCTTCACGACGCCAGCCGATCTGCCCAGTAACCTGAAATTCCGCAAACAATGCAGGAGACATCAATTTTAAAATTCAATTAATTGACCCACCTGGGACGTAATTTGCATTTGTTCTTCCTTGGTAGCGGATTTAATGCCTTGTTGTGTTATAAATGTTTTCAAAGTACCTGAATCAGTATTTTGTGGATAACCAAAATCTAAAATCTCGTCCAGCAGCTCATAAATTAAAACAAAATTGTTTTTTATATTTTCTTCGGAGATTTTACCGAAGTATGATTGCATGACTTCTATAATTTTAAGCAAAAATTCAAACACCATGGCAGCGTTGACGTTCTGCTTGGTCACTGCGGCCAACCAAATATTCGCACGCTGAAAATACGGAAATGTTAACGATTAATTACGAATCTTCCAATAACTTACCTTAATATGGAAAAAGCTGGTGCGTGCTATATTGGTAACAGGCGAACGAACTTGCTGACGTGCATGGATGACATTGACACGGAATGCATCCACAGCATTGCGTCCAATATCGTCACGATAAACACGACTAATTAGCACTTCACCTTTGTGGTTGTAAACAAACAAGCCACCAATCATTTCTCCTTAATTAAACTTGAAGCTGGAATGGGCACACTTTAATCTCTAGAAGATACTTTCTTTTTTACACAACCCAGTATTAGATTTCGTCCAAATAAGAGGTAGAAAAAATCTCTACAGTTTTAAAAATTTTCGTATTTGCTGATTATCGATCAACACCCCTCTTTAGAGAGTTGCCAAGACCAATAATAAATATATAAAATCTTAAAAAAAACTGCCCGATTTTAAACTGCGCTGCAATGTTTACATATGATTAAATCATTCGAAGTGGTTAAATATTTTTTGCATAAAATATAATTATGGCTATAAACGCCTACATTTTAAGTGCAAACAACCTTCTTCCGTGCTCATATGATCTTGCTTTGTAATCTTAATGTGCAAATAATACAGCTCGATCTTGGTTCCTACGCTGCCTTTCAAATATCTTAATCACTTCCAGCTTTTTATGCAATATCATGTATATTGATCCATTCACTTAATGAACTCAATGTAAAATTAGATGATTGTGGATGAACTGAACTAAAAATGATTTTAATAAAGAACATTGGCAACCTGGTTGAGTGACTTTGCGGTCTACTGTAATAAATAAGAAACATTTAGAAAAAAAATTTTTTTATCGAATTTGTATTAAATTAATCCAAGGAAAGAAAGAAATATTTGGGAATGCCGATTGAAAATTTGGAAGAGGAAGGGTTGGAGAAAAATCCCAACTTGGAATTGGCTCAGTACAAATTTTTGCTAACTTTGCCTGAGCACAAACAAGATGGGGCCTTGCAGACCAAATTGCTGGAAGCCGTGAAGGCAGAAAACATGGCTCCGTATTATGAATACTTGTGCACTGAATTGAATTGGACTGTGGATAAATTATTATTGTCGCTTATGCGTGAACAAAATCGTATCGATTTGGAGAAATTAGATGAAGCTATCGAAGACGCCGAGAAGAATCTCGGTGAAATGGAAGTACGGGAAGCTAATCTCAAGAAATCGGAATATCTTTGTCGCATAGGTGATAAAGCGGGTGCAGAATCAGCGTTTTGTAAAACTTATGAAAAGACTGTATCTCTTGGCCATCGTCTTGATATAGTATTTCATTTGATACGTTTGGGTTTATTCTATTTGGATCATGATCTAATTACTCGCAACATAGATAAAGCTAAATATTTAATTGAAGAGGGTGGCGACTGGGATCGCCGTAACCGCTTGAAAGTTTATCAAGGTGTGTACTCAGTAGCGATACGAGATTTTAAGGCTGCTGCAACTTTCTTTTTGGATACGGTCAGCACATTCACTTCTTACGAACTGATGGATTATCCCACTTTCGTACGGTATACTGTATATGTTGCCATGATCGCTTTACCGCGCAATGAATTACGTGATAAAGTAGTTAAAGGAGCAGAAATCCAAGAAGTTCTACATGGTCTGCTGGATGTCAAACGTTATTTGTTTTCACTCTATAACTGTCAGTACGCCGATTTCTTCAAATATCTAGCTGAAGTGGAAACAATTTTACGCAACGATTATTTAGCTCACCCCCATTACCGATTTTATGTGCGTGAAATGCGTATATTAGCTTATACACAATTGCTTGAATCTTATCGTTCGCTTACCTTGCAATACATGGCTGAAGCGTTTGGCGTAAACGTGGATTATATTGATCAGGAGTTGTCGCGTTTCATAGCAGCTGGACGTCTGCACGCTAAGGTTGATCGTGTGGGTGGTATAGTGGAAACCAATCGCCCCGACAGCAAAAACTGGCAATATCAGGCTACTATTAAACAAGGTGATCTCTTATTAAACCGCATACAAAAGCTTAGTAGGGTAATTAATATCTAAGTAAAACGCCAGATACCCCAGAATTTATATTTTATTGTATAAAAAAAAAAAAACAATAAAGAAAACTTTACATAATTTTTTTTTAATGTTTCTAATGAATTTATTACTATGTCTGCGTATATAAAAGTATTGGCAATGTTGGTTGTCTTGAAGTCCAAGAACGAAGCTCAAAATCTTTGTTTGCGATATAGTTTTCTTTGGAAAATCTCAAAACTTGTAACTTTTTCTTAAATTTTTCCTAGGAAATTGAGTATTTAGTTAATAAAGTTAAATGAGAATCTTATTTTATTTTAAAATTGTTCTACCAAACATTTCATTTCTATTCT
Organism: Glossina fuscipes; assembly: GCF_014805625.2. Taxonomy (NCBI): domain Eukaryota; kingdom Metazoa; phylum Arthropoda; class Insecta; order Diptera; family Glossinidae; genus Glossina; species Glossina fuscipes. Next base: position 480,966 of record NW_023998453.1, on the reverse strand, counting down.
CTTAGCTAAAATAGTGTTTTTATGAGTTGACAACACTGGATTAAAATTGTGAAAATTATAAAGGCACGCTTTACAGCACTAGAAAAAAGTACAAACAGTTAATTCGGGTTAATTATTTAACGTGTTGAATATTTTCATATTGTTTCGTTTTTATATTTCCAATCATGTGATGTGTTATTACTATCATGATCAACTTTCATGTGTTCACTGTGATCGTGCTCTCCCCTAAGTGCTGTCGAATGTATGCCACAATCTAACGGCATATCTGAATTATCTTCCTCATCCCCAGTGTTTAAATTGAACGGCAAATGATGTTTTGTCATTTTCTGTTCATGTAAATCCATTACATTCGTGGAACGTTTGCCTAAATCCAATAAACCCGGTGATTCAGCATTTGTCGTTCCTAGGGACAGAGGCGATGCAACGACAGCTGCTTGCGAGGCGGCCACCATTGATTGTAAATTACTTAAATTATTAGCGATATTATTGATATTATTATGACGTCTTAAATTCTCTACCGCCAAACGATTTGTACTTAAATTAATGAGAGCGTTCATCATTACTTTGTTGCGTTGATAATCCTTACGCAAATGTTGCCTAATCTCAGTATGGCAATGTTCGTTATTCGTGACAATAATCTCGCCGGTATCAGTGGTAGTAACTCGGGCTTTACAATTAAATTTACGCGATAAATTGCACTGCCAGTATTTTTTATCCTTTCGCACGTATTGTATCCCAAATGTATGACCGTCATGTACTAATAGGGGCTTGCCGCGTTGACTTAGCATAAATTCCAATTTACCCTGAAACCAATGTTCTCCTGGCGCAACTAAAAACGTCGGAATGCAAGTGAGTAAAGATTTTGTTTCTTTTGTTAAGGGTTATTAGCATGAAAGATGGACTATATGTGTTATCGGCAAAACCCATAAAGAAATTATCTAAGGATTAAATTATCATTCAGCAAAATGCATACTATATGTGCAAGTTGTAAAATAGGAGAGTTTACCGCTTGTTTTTTTTCAGCTTACTTAATTTCTATGTGTTTTGCCTGTTATTTTTTATAGTGAGTAATGAAAGAAATGAACAAATTGCAAAATGAGATTTGTACTGATCGTTAGACAATGATCTACTGATCTTGTCTCATTGTAAATTTGACATTTAATATTAAGACCATTCAAGTGTTCATGTTTATCTTAATTTTTGTTTTGCATATTATTTCATTGCTTTTTTTCTATATCATTTGTTACGAAAGCCCTATAAGGATGATAAATTTTATACATAGGACAGTTTCGTTTTTTTGAAGATATGAAAAATAGTAAGGTATGAAACAATATGTTTACGTGTTTCTACCATGAATGATAAATACCGACGTTCATTGAGATGTAAGAACATGAAAAGCTTTTTATGTATTTGATGGGAAATTCTTTTACTGTTAAATGACTGATTATTTAAATTGATGAAAAAGCATGCAAAATATATATTTATATATGCGCTTCGAATATATCACACACTCACATAAAATTGTACTTACCGTATATAAGTTTACTTTTATACATGTTAAAGGTTAATGTGTAAGTTAATTTCAATACCGGTACATAATGGTAAAAAACTAAAAAAAAATTAAATACTATTTCTAGTACTTAATCTTGATTTTTCCTGCTTAGAAAATACTTGAAAATTATGTTTGATTGTTAAAAATTTATTGGATATATAATGTTTTTGTTCACATACACTGAAAAAAAAAACTTTACTCTTTAATTCAAATTATTAATTTTAAAAGATTTATAAAATTGAATAAATTAATCTAATATATTCTTGTCAAGAAAACGTAGATTCTCAAAACTTAACTTAGCCTGCTGCCCGCGTTAATAACACATTTGCCTCAATTCGAGTACATTACATAGTTTCCATTTTAAAGTTGTGATTGGCTCGACCATCACTAGGTCCCCCAGGTGATATTGTAACCGACTCTATAATTTGAGCTTGATGCTGATGTAAGCCCAAAACCCCACCATTGCCAGGATCTTTTTCCATTTCGCTTACTCCTCTCATAACATCCGCAGCTGATGAATTTTTCATCGTTTGAGGCGGTGGGGTTGCTTCATTATGCACTGGAATATGTTCATCATTTAAAGAATTCTTTAAAGACTTCTCTTGATGATCGAAAATACTCGTTTTATGGCGAACATTATCTGCAGGTGATGCATGCATAATAGGCGTTATCTCATAATTAGCATGCGTTGTATGCATCATACCTGGATGCATTATATTTTGTATAACGGGAGTTTGTAGAGTTGGTGGCATTGTATGAAGCGGTGTAGGCTGTAAAAGACTTACCGAACTATTGCTAACATGAGGTTGTATTAACAAATTAGGTAGATTTTGAGAAAAATGATTGCTAGGGACACCAGTAGTTAAATGGCTGGTTACTGGTGCTAATGGCTGATGGCCCTGCGGATTCTGTTGCACCATATTCGTGTTCGAGTGCTGAGTATATCTTGAACCGTACAATGAACTATTTGTGTTTATCAAACTGGTTGAATTTTGTGGATTTTCGTTAATCGGTCCACCAATACTATTACCACCATTGCTATTACCGCCGAGATTATTAGCGTTGCCAGCACCGCTACTGCTACCGCTACCACTACCACCACCACCACCACCACCACCACCACCACCACCACTGCCACTGCCACTACCACTACCACCACCCGCTCCACTATTCGAACCAACTGCATTATTGCCACCGCCCCTCATATGTGGTGTATGATTATGTACACCAGTGGCCGATATTATTCGACCTTGATGTGTGATACAACGCGCCCGACACATACTAATTCGGTATGATTTGCAGAGCCAATAAGTTTTCATGCCTTGCTGAGTAGCTACAGTATTATTGCGATTGAATACGCAATTACCATGCAGCAAAGATGTTGAACTTAACATGACCATGTTGCTGCCGTCTATTACGATCAATCCATTAATTATTATTCAGGTATCCGTCATATTTGAATCGCGTATATATCGCGACGTTATCAACAGAACCAGCATCGTTGTCATCATTGTAGTGAATAACGTTTTATTGTTTACGCATAAGGCAAAGTGGTAGGAAAAAGAAATTGATAATAAGCAAGCATTCCAGAATAGAATGGATGATATTAAAAAGAAATAAATTTCTCTTTTATTTTTTACTAAAGCGATAAACGGCATAAAGAAGAACGCTTCTAATTTTACTTTATTTCAAAATGTGAATGTAAGGTTAAGAATTATTTACATTAGCATTTTAATTAAAAAGATAAATAGTGAGAAGAAAGCATAAGGAAGTAAGAGAATGTATAGTCAACTTATCCAAAGTGTACCCGTACCACGTTTTCTAATGCGTCTATCAACAATTCCGCTTATGTTAAGTGTATCGAGTAAAAACGTTTCGTTAAAAGATTTTTGCTCAATCAATGCATTATACCCGTTCCCGATTCTGAATCGATTGTTTAATTTGATAGATTATATTATCGGATTGCAAAATATTGATTGAAATTCAATTCAAAGACACTCTGAGATCTATGGTAAGTGCCTCGTTGCGTGGCGGTTTTCTTCTATTCATTAAAGGAATGAAAAAGTTAAACAAAAAGCGATATGTTATGCGGTCCAAATAAGAGGTATCGATTCGAAAAACCTATTAAGAATATCTAAAGTTTTCGACATTTTTGGCTGAGTAGAGCTAGTTTTTTTTTTCACTCTAACAAAGAGCTCTGAAAACAATTTAATGGAGCTCGGCCAAGTAACGGGAATTCAGAATATGATTGAATTTGGAAGAAAAAATATTCAAATTTGAGACTCTAGCATTCCAAAGGTTTTTCTATATAGTTTGACGAATGTAGACGATATTCACCCAACAACATTTTATATTCCACACAAGCGTACCTATGTGTAATGAGAATTCGCTATGAGAAGAAACCGAATTTGAGGTCGTTAAAAACGATATTAACTCCGCTTACTTCTGGTCTGCTAACGTTCCTTGCTTTACTAGTTGCGCTATTTTTTAAAATTCATTAAAAGTATGAATTTCTTTTGCACGCTCGAAAGATTCATTAGATGTCCACACAATTATCTTATGTTTACCAATTTGGTCAGAGCAGGCTTCCAAATCCAACCATTTCTTGATACTAATCGCTTAACAGAGACTTGTTATGGCGTTTATATAGCTCTATGAAGAGAGCTGGTAAATGTATTTGCATTTTTTTTACTCTTAAGTTGTACAATATTTGAGTAAAGACTCAGTTCGATTAATGTTAGTAACGTTTACTCGACCAGAGTGACGCGATCAGAAGTACTGCAATGAGCTTTCGTGAACCGATCACGCTTTCGGTTCATCCGGCGCATATACTTTTTTGGAAATAGAAAACCAACCCTACATCGGAAATAGACGTCTTTTTTAACATTTAAGAAATTATTAAACGAGAGGAGAATATTGCCTCATACCATGTTTAATTCCTCGGATTTCTTATTTCAAAAATATCGGCATTTGATGCATGTGTTTAATATAGGCAAGCTCATGCGCCTAAAGCAATATCATCTAAAAGAACCCCAAAGATCATTTGCTGAAATGTCATTGGGAAATTGTTTATGGGTTCGAGACCCCATGCTCTTTTGTGGAGCTTTCCATAAGGCCCGCACTTACTGTACCTCATTTTAGATGACACGATTTTTTCAAAAACGTTTTGAAACCATTTTGACTCGGAAAGCAAATAAAACTTCCATTGGAAATAGGTTAAAACTGAGAGTTAATACCAATCGTATACAAAAGAGGCGTTCAAGGAGTCGGTAGTTTGTTTTTTCACCACCTCGACGAAGACCACTAAAGACGTTTTACTGATTTGAATAAAATAGTAGCCCACACAATTACGAGAATAGGAACAGTTTTATTAGTAGTAGAAAGTCATATGGGTTTTCAAATTTTGGCGATCTCCTCTTCGTCTGTATGTCGGAAGAAAATAAAAAACAACTTAACTTCAACGGGTTTCATTCAAATACGCAAATCAATTTGATCAATCGCAAAGATTCGTCCGAACTATTATAAGGACCGATCTAAAATTTGAAATTGACATAATAATCTGTTTATAAGAAAATTGATATCCTTCTAGGAATTAAGAAAAAAAACTTGGAATACTTTCATGCATTCTTAGATTTAGTTATTCAAAAATTTTCCCCATAACTCAGATAGTTTCCCTGACTGTTTATATACCAGCTAAGAACGCCCTTAGTAGAGCTCTATAAGCGCCGTAACGGAACGCTAGTAAGAATATGCTTGGACTGGGAATCAAGTGTCATGTGATATAGGCAAATATTGCTGGAATTTTTTCGGTTTGGCCGCACCAAAGTGTCGAATCGTGTCAATTTTTCATAACTTGTTTATGTTAATGCATCACATTTTAAAAATTTGATAAAAATAATTCCGAAAGGGAGAATTTGAATTTGTTTAGCTTGTTTGAAAAGAATTCTTGTGTAGATACGCGATGTGTCCTTTACCTTTTCTAATTTAAACGGAGTTGGGTTACAAGCCGTATCATATCTTAATCTTAACTAAGGTTAAGGTAGTTGTTCGCTGTCTTTAGTAATTGAATTCGAATTTAATTTCACATCCTTTAAAAGGCCCATTTTCTGTACTACGATGACTTTTAGGTATGACTTGGGTCCCCGGCGGGTTATTTATGCGCACTTGAGATCGTTCAAAGCTTCGCTTAGCCGGGGTTTTAAGTTTAAATTACGCATTAGGAGAGCGATTACTTCGAATAGAGAAAAAGAAATTACAATAAGTTTTCTCTCAGTTCGATCCATATTGCAAAACGAAGTCCTTTCGTTTTCTTACAATTTAGCTGAAGCCGTTTTATAAAGCTCATGAGTAGCCAAAAGTGAAAAATTTGTAGCGACCATAGGATAATTGATTTTTCATAATAAGCCATAAGATGTCTTGCGTGAAGCGGAATGAAGGACTTCAGATAGTGCAAGTGACTAAACTAAAGGATCACTGTCTTTTATTCAACGAATGCGGTCTCCGATCTCTCACGTGAAGCGGACTGAAGGACTTCATATAGTGCAAGTGGCCAAACTAACGGGTCGCTGTCTTTTATTCAACGAATGCTGTCTCCGATCTTTCACGTGAAGCGAACTGAAGGACTTCAGATAGTGCAAGTGGCCAAACTAACGGATCACTGTCTTTTATTCAACGAATGCTGTCTCCGATCTCTCACGTGAAGTGGACTGAAGGACTTCAGATAGTGTAAATGGGCGAATCTAACGGATCACTGTCTTTTATTCAACGAATGCTGTCTCCGATCTTTCACGTGAAGCGGACTGAAGGACTTCAGATAGTGTAAATGGGCGAATCCAACGGATCACTGTCTTTTATTCAACGAATGCTGTCTCCGATCTCTCACGTGAAGCGGACTGAAGGACTTCAGATAGTGTAAATGGGCGAATCTAACGGATCACTGTCTTTTATTCAACGAATGCTGTCTCCGATCTCTCACGTGAAGCGGACTGAAGGACTTCAGATAGTGCAAGTGGCCAAACAAACGGATCACCGTCTTTTATTCAACGAATGCTGTCTCCGATCTCTCACGCGAAGCGGACTGAAGGACTTCAGATAGTGCAAGTGGCCAAACTAACGCCTGTTATTCAACGAATGCTGTCTCCGATCTCTCACGTGAAGCGGAATGAAGGACTTCAGTTAGTGTAAATGGGCGAATCTAACGGATCACTGTCTTTTATTCAACGAATGCTGTCTCCGATCTCTCACGTGAAGCGGACTGAAGGACTTCAGATAGTGTAAATGGGCGAATCTAACGGATCACTGTCTTTGATTCAACGAATGCTGTCTCCGATCTCTCACGTGAAGCGGACTAAAGGACTTCAGATAGTGCAAATGGGCCAAACTAACGGATCACTGTATTTTATTCAACGAATGGTGTCTCCGATCTCTCACGTGAAGCGGACTGAAGGACTTCAGAAAGTGCAAGTGGCCAAACTAACGCCTGTTATTCAACGAATGCTGTCTTCGATCTCTCACGTGAAGCGGACTGAAGGACTTCAGATAGTGTAAATGTGCGAATCTAACGGATCACTGTCTTTGATTCAACGAATGCTGTCTTCGATCTCTCACGTGAAGCGGACTGAAGGACTTCAGATAGTGCAAATGGGCCAAACTAACGGATCACTGTATTTTATTCAACGAATGCTGTCTCCGTAGCAGGACGAAGAGGTATTGTTACGCAAGAAAATATTAGCGTATCAATCAAATTCCATCGATGCATACAAAATCTGCTTCAAGGTCTGCTTCAAACGTTCAAAATAAATAGCGAATATAAAATAAGCGCCTAAAATTCTCGAAACCACGATACGTTACTAAGAATTTTAATAGCGCTACGTTATACAGTTGCACTTATATTAATTATATTAATATTAAGTAAAACAAAAAAAAAAAAAAAAGTAATTAGAGAAAAACAATGTAAGGATTAAAAAGCCCCTACACCAATAATTGAATTAATGATTGTTGTTACGCATGCATGTTAAATGAGAAATAAATAGCCCAGCTATATGAGATGTGAATGAAAGATGGCCCCAAAAACAAACACAAAAATTGTTACATTTTTACCGAGAGATAATGTATAAAAGAGAAAAAAAAGCATGAACATTTGAAAGCGACACCAACTTACTTGGTGGTATGTCCATATGGTTGCCAAAATTTTTCGAATAATCGCTAGGCATGTGTATATCATTAGGATATTGCTCTTGGCTAACAGGTGGTTGACCAGTACCACCACTACTGCTGTTGCTTTTATAGAAATTATAATCCAAACCAAAAGCTGCCGATGGGAAGTTATTACGTAATGAAGCGGCGGCATGATGTTCAGCCGCTTCACGTTTTATATTTAAATCGTATCTAGATTCGACCATTGATATGTGAGGTAAAAAGAAATCCTCATTTATTTGTTCCACAGAGTTTCCATCAGCGGAAACGTCATTATTATCGCTACTATGATCGGCAGACGTTAGAGAACGTCGTAGCTTGTTGCGTGCATGTATCGAAAGTGTATCAGAATTGTAATCGAAATAACGTTTACCGCTCGTTAAACTATGATGATAGCCGCCATGCATAGATTGATGCGATGATGAATCGCTGGAACTTTTATTTATCGTAGTATTGGATGGTAGCGTTGGATTAATTGAAACGCCCATACGGGACGATGATGATAACGCTGGCGATCCCGTGCGTACCGGCGTATTAGGATTGCTATTGCTTCCCGTTTGTTTGCCGCTATTGGAATTTTCACCAGCATTCTCTTCACTATTATTGGTAGTAGGAGTCGTAGTGCTACCACTAGTAGTTGTGTTATTGGCCTTTGTACTTGAAATGGCCTCTGCCTTACCATCGGTATCTAATTTAGCTGCATTTTGACTAGAAGATTTCTCAGAAGTAGTTGAAGCTGCCGACGATGATGAATTGGTAGCTAAACCTTTAATTTGCAATAATTGGCCAATTTTCATGAAAGCTTGCAATTCGGTATGCTTCACATTTACAACGCCTTGATACATAAATTCCAGTAATTCGCACATTATATTAAAGGTGACATCCTTTAGAATAACTAATACAGTAATAAAGAAGAGAGAAAGAAAAAAACAAAAAAAAAATAGAAGTGAGAAAGTGGGAGAAATTATTTTAATTTACTATTAAAAATAATTAAATCAATATTTATTTAAATTTTAAGTTAGTAAACTAAAGTCTATTTTTTCTTAACATTTTGATTTCTGATTGACCAACTGACTGACTAATTGACTAATAGATCGACTGTAACACTGAATGATTGCATTTGTATTATTGCAGTATATAAAATATATATATATATATGCATATATATATATATATATATGTGTGTGTGTGTACGTGTGCATTTGTCTGAGAAATCGTATTAAAATGGATTGACTGACGTCGTTGTGTGCTGGAAAAGAGGTCAGCCATATTCCTAAAGATGTTATCGCTTGAATAAAAAAAAAAAGTAAAAAATAATAATAAAAAAAAAAAAAGAAGAAAAATACCAAATTACGAATACTAAATAAATCAATACATAAAATAAAAATTAAATATATTTACGATAAGACACAAATATAAGCGACGAAATCTTAAAAAAAAAAAAAAAACAAACTTACAAGTCAACAGCATCTCAACATCTACTTAAAAACAATATTATCTCTTGTTCTATGTACATTCTATGTATATGTCTCTATGTCTGTCTCTATCTCTGGCTCTGTTAATTTGTATTGCTACGTGTACTGTACTCGTTGAAGTACAGATCGATAGATCGATCGATCGATCATTTACTAGCTGAGACCCAGCAACCACAAACAAACTTTGCACTTAATAAGCAATGTATCGTAAAATAACGCGAACAGGAAAACATTTATACTAATGCAAATACACACACGTGCATACATACATACATACATATATAATGTATTAAGAAATTCTAATCGAGAAGAAATAGATACACTTATATAATTGCGATAAGGTATTACGCTACGCTTATGTCCCTCTGCTTTATATTATTCTTCAGCAGAACTTTACTACACGAGGATAGTAATTTTAAGCAAATTTCTTTAAAAACTCTACGCATCACTCATAATATCTATCGGCTATCGGTTTTCAATTAGATTTAAAATGATTTTAAAATTATATTTTGTATATACTAACTAATATAGGTTACGAAAAAATTCTTTTACTGCTTTGATAAATCTCGGCAGACAAAATAACGGTGCATGTACGAAAAAAATGTCCGCAAGAATCTCATTCTCATTTATGAGAGAATCATTAAACAAAATGCAAATTAATGGGTCGCAAGATGCTGCTCTGCTGTTATGATCAAGAACTATACGAATTGCTTGTTGGTTACTGCGGCTTCATCTCTTCAAGCAAGTCAAAATAATGCCCCATTAGGAATTTTTTTAAATGAGCTGAATGGGAGCAATTGCGCAGGACTTTCAGTCAAATGAAGTCCTGAAGTGAAAGTCTCATTCCGCTTTCGAGTCCCAAATGGTTTTCCAACGTCAGATATATCGACCGAAACAATATTCGCAAGATTTTCACAAGATGACTAATTAATGGGTATTAAATTCTTCCACCTTTTTGACGTAGCTTCTCGTCGGTTGGTTGTCAAATCTGCTCCATCGAAAATTTTTGCGATGATTTCTTCTGAATTTAAACCTAGTCGTACGGACACGGAATGTCATACGAAATTTATTCAGCATTTTATATGAATATATTTGGATATGATCAAAATGTTTCTCAAATGTATTCACAGCGGATTTGCTGTACCATGTCGCAAGTCCGTCGCTGCATTGGAAAAATTCCAAGATTTGAAGTTTCGAATCACGGCTATACAATGCACCTGTGTGCATGTCTTAAAAGAATGCTCTAACGAACAGAAATATGAATCAGAGGATGAGATCAGTGCACCCACTAAAGAATATTTCGAAGGTCTCGTGATAAAAAAACATCGAAACACTAGGGAAGCATTAAACTGATGATTTTCAAAAAAAAAAAAAGAGAATGAAAACATTTTGAATGGGGTTCAACGTTATTTGCCTGCCCCTTTCACTGCTTGTCTATCTAAGCTCTGTTAATAGAATCTTGAAGTTCGCAATAATTAAATGGGGACGCGCCACAGGTCTGCATATCCCAACTACGCCCACAACTATCCAATTCCCGCCCTTTGGACCTATATATATTCTCAGTTGAAAGTCGCAAATGAAGGGTGAAAGTGGACGTGGCCCACGTAGCACCACTCCACCGCCAGTAAGGCAAAGTCCAGGATTTTCTTTCAATCAAACAAAAATTTATTACTTACCGACCGGCTTAAATGCAAGTCAAAATATGTTACAATTATAGTGTGACTCGTTCGTCATAATTGATATCCGGATCTAATTTCCTTGCTTCCTTGATATTGTTGCCAATGTCGCCTCCTTGTGTCCCTAGGCTATAAATTTTCGATTCGAACAACCTTTTCCACTTTTAATAGAAACAAAGGAAAATATCCTCCATCTGTCCTTCTGTCCATCTTTTGCGATCGCAAACTTATTAACATGTAGATCCCAACATATTTCTCTCTATGAATCTATGAATTTTTTTCCAAAAGCGAATGAAAAATTTTAATTTTTAGTAAAAAATGTACGAATAGACGGACAGACTAATTGCATTGCGGCATGCAAGATCTACTATGCGTTTTTCCACGTATTGTGAAACACGTGACATAGTTAGTAGACTATTACGCAGCATTGATCGTGAGAATAGATCAAAAAATATTTAAAAATAAAGTGTATTTTCTCTCGCTCTTGCTCTCTCTCCGAGGAAACTGCCCTCGTATAATTAAAAATGGATCATGAAGAATTTCTAAGCTAAGAATATCTATTTATTATGAGTTAGATACTGTGCTTAATTCATTTTAAGGTCTTTACGCTCATGCTTTTTAGAAGCCTGATAAGCGTACGGCGTACAGTGAAATAATAAAAAAAATACCTATACATGCGTAATACAATATGTACGGAGCAACTTCCACATATGATTTATAGTTAATGTTGTTATTGCTATTACTATTGCTGTGTGCAATAAGGGTTAGTGTCTCTTCTCTTATAAGGCATCCATCTGTGTTGAGTTCTTACCACTCGCTATATTATATACATATGGTTCCCTTTTCTCAATACACATAACATATTAAAAGATTTCTCCGTATTTCAAGATAAACTTTTGTCTAAAGTTCATTGAAATCGTGATAAAAACCTCGCTTGCTACAGTCTGTCGATTATCGCCTTTGTCTCGAATATATTTTATTATGATCCAAATTGGAGCAGATATTTTCTTTATGAAAAATACAAAAAAAAAAAAAAAAAAATTTAATATAAAGCACATCCAAGCAACAACAACAACAACAACAACAATCCACGAATAGTAACATCATCATCATTATTATTATTAACAATAGCATTAAGCAGTGTTTTGTTTTAAAATTAAATATTAAGAGATTTATATGAAACGACCCATGTATATATGCATAGGAATTCTCTTTAATCTTGCAATGGACGCTGTTATCCTAATATAGGAGAAAATAGACTGACTTTCAATAAAACATTATTTTTAAGTTTAGTTGTGAAAACTGAAGGCGGAGTTACTTTTGCTTTAATAATGTCTGCCATCTAATTTTTGGGGGGGTACATCCGGCAGCCATATCAGCCACTCCCCGTTTCTTGCTCTTTTCTCCACTTCGTTTTGACCATAACCCTGTTACACGTATAGAAGGCACCCCCCTTATAATCTGATTGATCTCATACTTAAAAAAAAAAAGTAAAGACATTACAGTCGGCCACAGCCCACTATTATACCATACACTCTTACCGAAACTTAGTAGAGTTACTTACGTAACGACCTTTTTAAATAGGGCGTTGTATGGAAAGTCGTCAAAAAAGTCGTCCGATCCAAGCTACCTGAACTACTAATAGCGTTCCTTCGATGCTCCGAGTTTCATGGAAATGTCTCGAAGTGCAGATAGAGGACCAGACATCAGAATGACAGATAGACAGACGCGTTTAGATTAATTCAGGAAGTGACTCAGGAAATGATTTCCAATCGATCGGTATAATAAAATAAAATCTCAAGTCCCACTGGTTGTTGTATACTTTGGCATAACAGTGACATACAGTGCATAACATCCGTCAAGTGGAGGTGAAAGAGGCACTAATGTTGGGTTGAGTAATCACCAATTAATTCATCATTAATTAATTCATCAGCGGTTATATGCCATCCCTAGAGTTAATTCTGACTCTAATCAGCAACTCTTCGCAGGCCTTTGGAAAAAGCTTAGTAATGAACTGAACAATTTGTTTGCATTGTTGCTAAACTTCATGGGAAATCAGTGCTTACTTTGCATTTGAATCTGCTGCTAGCCTAACGTCTTAGTTTTTATTTGGTCACGTCGCAGTGGCCTTTTGATATGTTTCAAAGAGTTGCATGGTAACTTAATTGGAATTATTACGCTACAGCGAGGTAAACTAAGCAATTCATTCCTATACAAAATTTGGATGTGATTCTCTCACTTGCCAAATCGATTAACTCTATAAATATTGAAAGAAGAAGAAAAGTGGTATGCTTACATTTTTCTCTTTTTGCACTGTATGCTTAGTAGCGATCAAAAAAAAATGATTTTCTTAAATATTTTAATTGTTAATCACTTTGTTAAAAAGCGTTTTAACTCAACTTTTATTACGATTTACATAGAGAGGTGGGGCGAGAAATTGGCTTCTAAAATACATTAATCATTATTGAATGGTTCATAAAGTTATTGTCCTTTATTTCCCAAGTTAGGTGTAAATTAAAGTATTTGACGTAAATAAAATATAAAAGAATTTATAAATTTTGAAAAATGAAATATTGATCTTTTTATTATTATAACTTATTTAGATCAAAGATATAAATTGTAGGACTAAAAACTAGGATGAGCACTAGCTTAGTTGCTAAGACTGCCTTTCTGGCTTAAGTCCAGTATAAAGCTTTTTTATTTGCATTGCTAACTCAGTAGTATTTCCACTCTTCCTTAGCTTGCTTTTATGAGTTTTTCCACTTTCTTGAATTTCTTTGTCAAACTAATTTTCCGATGAGATAACATTAACCCGTAAGTACTGCCCGCCTACTTCCTTATCGTAATAATAATCGTCGCTTACGCCATATTCGAACATAACCTATTTATGAATTCGATGGCAGTATTTCTGCCTTCACTTATCTGTGTCTCGAATTTTTATTCCCACCATCAGAGCTTAGTAGTATAATCAATAATCTCATCAAAACTTTAACAATATTCAGCAGGAAGCTTCAAAGATCTCTGTGAATCCTCTGAATCGATCTACATGCATGTCCCTCTACCGGTTTGTAGAAATAGCCTCTGTGTCAAAAAAAAAAAAAACGGAGAAATCGCGTCTACAAAGTTAGCAAAAATATTGGAACCTCTTGCACTCGGTCTGAGCTGAATTCCCCAAATCTCTTTTTCCTGCAGGCAACGAACGATTATTAATTAATCTCGCTATATAAGTCTAAGCTAGGATAGCTTAAGATCTTTAAAGAGGGAAACTTCACTATGGAAGCCCTTCATTCTTCGGTGATGCGTACAATAGTATAGTTATTAAATATGTTTACCGCTACGTGCGTCAGGGGATATTAAAAATAATAATTTTTAATTTTCTGGCAAAGAAAAAGTAATACTTTGTTGATAAGCGCAGTTTAAATAAGCTCCCTACGTACTGGTCTTTAGTCATTTTGCTAATAGTGTTCTAAAAAAGAATTTGCGTGAAAATTGTGGAAATTGTTGTATGGATCGTTTTTCAGGAAAAAAAAACATTTCAAGCTGTTCATTAAAATAAATATTTTATTAGGGTCCATGAGTTCCATTGGTCTCGTGTATTAGATGCAAAACAATAGTGTGCGCGCGAAAATTTTGTAATCCCTAGGTTGGACACAAGACAGACAAATCCGCGGACATGTTTATATCAACTCGTTATATACATACATCCGGATAATATCAATATGCCTTCACTTTGAGTTTGGCGGGTAAGGAAATTATTATTTCATATCGGTAACGCGTAATTGCCGTTCCGCGGACCCTGTCCGGTCTGCTACATTTCAAATTTCAAATAATTCAATTTGCTCGCACGTAGCAACGCTTCAAATACATCGTATCCGCATTCATTGCCGGCTAAGCTATGCAGTTATCATATCTGAGATATGTTCAAGTGTTTGTTTTCGTTCGTTAGACATAAACAGAAATGATTTAAAAAGAAGGAAATTTAGCGAAAAGAACTGCCTAAATATGGTCTTGAAGATGTTCTTGATGTAAGAAATTCAAAACAAGCAAAACTCTTGCGTTTCAAAGGACGTCAGTGCCTTCGTATGTAACACGCAGAAGGGCTTAAGGTAAAATCACCTTTTATTATACCATACGATTCAGAATCGTAAACTGAATTAATCTAAGCCTGTCTGTCCGTCTAACCGTCTGATGTCTCTCTATGTAAAGGTACAGGTCGCAATTAAGAATATTATAGGTGGGCAAAACCGAACATTAAATACCTTACACCATATTATGTAACACAATTTTTATTTTTATTATAGAAGACAAAAATTAAGGCCAAAAGCTTAAAGCTTAGACTTTTCTGCTCTATATAGGATCAACTTTCGTCAATATCCTTGTTAGGGTAGGATCCAAAAAATAGACCAAGAATTTGGCCTAGTTAATTTTGTTATGTTAAATTACTATTGTGAACTTCAGTTTTCGTTATATAAGAGGAGGTTCAAAAATATCCCCAGCCAGTACAAAGCCGAAATACTATTATTTGTGTCAAGGAATTTGGAAAATTAAAATTTTTTTCACATAACGACATTTCAGAATACGACACTGTATGTGGGGGTGGTCGAAAAAATGCACCGTTCTGAACGATTTCCAATAGCGTCCATTCTTGGGTGAAAATATGTCAAAATATCTCAAAAATGGCGGTCTGTAGCCTGAACACTAATTTACGTGGACAGACATCAGACGGACAGACGGACAAATAGGTTTAGATCAATTCAGATTATGATTCTGAATCGATCCGTCTAATGAAAGATGGGTTTATCTTAAGCCCTTCTGCGTATTACATACAACCATACTACCTTAATATACACAGTATCACAAGCTGGGCAGGGTAAAATATTAATTAATTAAGCGGACCTAATTTGAACCACTTGAGTCTACTTCTTCCATATAAGACATCTCATGATATCTTAAAAATCCGTAGGAGCGTTTCAGCAAAATAAATTGACGGTAGGGAATTTCAATCACATGGGTCTATTATCTTGGACCCTCACTAATACAAATTCGTGTATGGAGAGCAAGTCCAACTGGCGAATGGGCGAAGTTGCGTCGTTCATCTGTATATACGTTTGGAATGAAATTTAAGCTATCACACATACAACATATATTCCTTACGAGTTGGTTTCGATACAACACGATGCACATTGCCATTGCCATTATTTGCATTGTTTCAAGGGGCTTATAACACTCGTTCGATTCAATACGATATATATTGAAAATGGAAGTATAAATTATATTGTTGTTGAATGAATAAATAAAAAAGTTCGGATAGCAGGGGTTTCGATGCAGCGCGGTACAAATTAACCCTGTTAGGGACGAATGCCTGTATACAGGAAACCAAAAATCATCTTGAAATAGTTTCGCCTAAGTAGCCGAGTAGGCTAACGAGCCGGACTCAAATCTCACGAACCAAGTGAGCTAGTTTTGAATAAAGCCGATATCCCCAGATGTTCGTGCAAATTGAAGACTTTAGATTTTACTTCTCCGCTTAAATTAATTTTAATAATAATAACAATTTCAAGTTACTTTGTGCTAACACCACAAGTTTAAATATAAGCATATAACTATGTAATGAACTTCGATATTTTCGAGTGTGTGTATATTTGGAATTTCAGATTTATAAAAAAGACTACACCCTGTAGGTTGGTAGGTTGTCATTGAATCAACAGTCGATACATGCAGAACGATAAAAAAAAAAAAAATAAATAAACTTTCTAATGAGCGTAAAAATATTCTTTATCGAAATTAGTTCGAATGACATCTAAACATATATTTGATATCACAGAATAGTTTGCATTAGGTTTTACTTCTACACTTTAAAGATAAAAATTATTTTTAATTTTATTGCAGTTCGATCAGATAAAATTCTTATAAGCATAAGTGTGATACGATATCATTCATATACCGTCCATTCCATAATAGATAAATAAATTCATTTAATCTAGCGTAGGTTTTTTTTTTTTTTTTTTTTTAATAAATGGTCATAAAACAAAAAAATATTTTCCAGAAAATTTATTAAGATTTTAATATATCTTTAATCTATGCTCAGCGCATGTGTCAATATAGAATTATCGGCAGCTCTTGATATTCTAGATACGAGCCAAACATATTTTCGAAGCCTTAAAAGGCAAAAAAAAAAAAAAAAAATGCTTCACAACAGCCAATACTTGTAGAATTGACACTACGTGAACCTGATATGTGAACCTGAGATATGAACGGACGAGTGAGTGTCCCAAGACATTCTTTTCAGCCTTTCGACTGCGTATAGCATAGGGAGCGGATGCTTGCTTATCGATGGCGAGAATTTGCCCAACATTCTCGACACTGTTGAGCATCGGCGTAACCTGGTTTGGGCCTGGCTGTGCTTATTTGCCAATGTTCTATAGAAATAAAACAAGTGTGTCCACCAAGCAGAAATTGTCCATCATAACAGAAATACTCGACTTTCTTAGTCGCTCATTCAGTCCTTATACCGTATAACGAACAACTCACTAACGCTTTTGGGATGATTTAACGCCAGGATTGTTTCTCATCGTTCCTGGAAAAATATCTTTAAAGAAGAGTTTTTACTTTGAAATTAAACGCACACTACTGCCTTTTTTGTATCTCTTCTATCTGCAATCTTTTCGGGACACCACTTATACACCGATTGATCGGAAAACAAGTAGGTGTGAGCCGGCTGGTATCCTACACCACTTCACTTAGTACAGTTATTCACTCGCTTTGGCAATAATATACCAAAAATTATTATTATTATTTTTATGCAAAGACGTACTTTTCGGGAAAGTGCGCATATTCGAGGATGCCCAGAACAACGCGTGACGAAATCCAAATTTAGCAAACTTCATTTGCTTCCTAAAAATTGTAGTATTTTTCTGCCCGTACAAGACTTTGCTTTTCGTGATAATCCCTATATATGTCATAGACTAATACGTAAACCTAATGTGATTCAACTCCGTTAACATTATTTTTTTTTTGCTAAACTGCTACTATGAACCCATTTTCATCATAAAAACTTAGGCTTTTTTTTGAAGGACTTGCAATTCATGAGAAATTTTATGTAGGATGGGGTCCAAAAATTGGACCCATGTGGTTCAAATTAGATCCACCTAATTTTCATGTCAAATTACTATCATAAACAAATTTTCAATTAAGCCTTCTTGGCATATAAAGGTTTACATTTCCTAAAAATTCTTATATGCAGTGATATCCAAAAAATGGACGTATGTGGTCCAACCTCGAAAAGATTGATTTGTCCGTCAATTTACTATTATGAACCCGTTTTCACCATGAAATATTGAAAATTAGATTTTTTTATTATATAAAGTTTTAGTTTTTGTAGAAGCGGTTGTATGGCAGCCTATCAATTTAAAATATCGAAATATCCTTAATCATCGACGTTTGTCAAGCAATTGCAAAAATTAGTTTTTTTCTATACAACGGCTTTTCAAAATAAGGCGTTATAGAAGTAAAGATTGAAAAAATGGGCCGATCCGAACCGTTTTAATAGCGCCCCCCAAAGCAGGTCAGCGTACCAAATATCCAAAAAATTTCGACCTTTAGATTGAACACAAAATTAGATGGGCAGACCTAAGACGGATACGCAGGCAGACAGACGCACAGGTAAGTTTAGATGGGTCTACCTTGAGTGTTTCTGGGTGTTATATACGCCCGTACAAAGTGTAAAATATGGAAAGTGAATGGAAAGATGACCGAATGGGACGATAAGGGAGCGATAAAAATGCAATAAATCCTGTGCTAGGTGACAGTGGGTGAGTGAGTAATACTTATTTTTTGTAACAGTAAGACGTATTACAGCTGTAGCGGTGCAGTACAAACACGAAAGACTAGGGACCTAAAAAAAAAATAGAAAGAATAGGCGACTTTAGAAACGATTGCGAAACGATTCACCTTAAGCGTCGCGATATAAAGTCAGATTTTTTTTTCTAGTTAACTGAAATGCAAATCAGTAAGCTACGCGAGTGAGACCCAAAGAATTGAAAATTTTCAATAATTCGAAACAATCTAACTTACTTCGCATGCTAGTAGATATTTTTTTAGTGTTATTTACTTATTTATTTAGTTTATTAATTTCAAGATCTTGCAGAATAAATACAAAATACTTTATAAAATTATAGAAATTAAAATAATTGAATAACACAATACAAGTGAAAACACTATAGTGGGACATGGCCAACCACTTAATGCGTTACACCACATTGCTTAAACACATTTATTCACACAACGACTTTTCGAAATAAGGCGTTGTATAGGAAGTCGAGTCGGAAAAATGGTCGAACCCGAACGATCTTCAATAGCATTCATCCTTGGCCTAAAACATTCCAGTGTAGCCAAATTTTATTAAAATATCTCGAAAACTGTAACCAGCAGTTTGAACATAGGCAAATAAAATGGGCAGACGGACAGACGAACGTAGAGGTCAGTTCGAAAAATGATTTTGAATCGTTTGGTATAAGAAAAGATGAACTCGCCGCAAATTCTTCTGGTTGTTGCACACATCCGTACAAACTTAATATACCTTTGCATCAGAGACGATGTAAGGTATAAACAGACTTTGTAATTCAACATTTATTAATATAATTTTAAATTAATTTTTAATATATTGCGACGGATTCATTATTATCAGAGAGAAATCAT
>NW_023998453.1:448871-458871 GCF_014805625.2 Glossina fuscipes | reverse complement strand
TCTTTTTTTTGTTTTTTAGTTTTAGTTTAGCGTGTAAGTGACCATTAATATAAAGTGTGTAGCCAGAGAAGAAATGAAGATATCTTTTTAAGATATTTAAAGTCTTGCAAAATGTCCAAGATAAACTTTAATAATCTCTCTAACGGTTCATTCCTTTCACTCAGAACGAACACGAGTTTCAATGCACAATGCAATGTTATGACGACCTTGCCGACCTAAACAAAGAAAAGTGTGGCTAAAGTTTTTCTTTAAACACTTCAACTATTGTTTGGCAGATGGGCGGGGCAAATCACTTGTCTACAATGTAACACTGTGTCCACTTTTAGTAATTTTTTGTAAAAATAAACTTCAAGGTGATGGTTCCAAATGCCCATCGAACACGAATAATCAATTGATTCGGATCTCCATTAATTCGTAGCTTCATAAAGAACTCAAAAGGAAGTAGCAAGCGAAAGCACATTTGTTCACTCTCGCTTAAGTTTAACAATTTTTCAATCCATTTATTCCATATTTCAAATTCTTTTTCCTTAACATACCTAAAATACTTTATTGAACTCGCGACGTAAGATCTTCGTTTAAACAAAACCGATTAGTTGAAAGCCAAGTGAGATGAATAGGATGGATTCTGTTTGCGCGTACATTTTATGCGAAAATTCCTTTGGAATTTGATGAATGATGATGTTTTCATCAAAAGCGATTGATTTTCTCTTGTTCTTCTCTTTTTTTTTTTGCTGAGCAGATATTTCCGCCCAACTTAGGCATTGAATTAATGATCATTTTTTTTATTTTTATCATTTTATTTATTTCACTATTTTGGAAGCGAAAGCCCTTTGTTTTTTTGCAATTTTTAAATTCAAACTTCTAATGGTAATACCAACTCTCGGTCTTAGTTGAAAATAATTGCACTTTCTGTTGACAAGGTGACGTTTGCATAGGTTTTCGACCCAAACTAAAGCCAACATACCTTGATCCCTAGTCTGCGAAAATTACTCCCCTTAAACATTGTTCTTTGAAGTTTTTACGCCACAGAGATATCTCTTTGTAAATTTACGCTAACTTTTCGAAAATTATAATCGGTTGTAGACGAATATTTTATACCCATGAAAAAAAAAGACGAAGAAAATGATAATTTTTATCATTGTAGCGTATATACTGCAAGGTAACTTAGACACTATGCATAGACATTTTTTTCGTTATATTAATTGTCGGCTTAGAAGCATTAAGGAGAAAAAAGCAAATTTTTTTGCTAGCTTCATTTGTTAATTGTCATTATATTGTACCGATCTTTGACCGATTGAGCCCTTTTTGAACTACGAAAAATTTACCAAAATAATCAAATTTAAAGACGAACTCTTAAATTCCACGACCGAGGCAATGCTGAACATGCCAAGTTCAGTCCACTATTCGATAAGGGTCAATGAAAATGTACACAAGGTCTCTGAAGCTTATCGCTATCACTGTTTGAACTCGGCTTAATACAGGCTAAAGTGCTTTGCAATAAAATGTCAAGAGAAGAGTATGTCCCTTGGGTCGATCAATACAATTCTTGCTAAAATTTAACACGCATCGTCCAATATATTAACTTGTACCAGCTCCTTTAACTGGGCAAATATTTGTGTACAGAATGTCACGGATGCCTGCGGGTAATGGTGGTAATTGATCAACAGCATAGTGGAAGCCTTAAGGCGTTGATCAATTTGTGAGTCCTGACTGCTTGGGTGAGGCCCTTCGGGGAGTACTCGTGGTGGTTGTGGTTGGCGAGTTCCTAGCTAAAATGGAACAATTTGAGTGCAGCTAGGCCTCACCATTGACCAGAGTGGGGTTTATTGTTCCATACACAATAAACCGTTCTGGACTCTGGTGCTGTTTAGGCCCCTACTCTATGGGGATTGTCTAACTCGCCAGGGGGCGTAGTACGCTTAAAGTGGCTTTGGCCACCGTGGGGTTAAGCCTTTCAGGCAGGAACCCACGTTAAACCCTTGCCAAAATTCTGTACAGAATGGCCTGAGTTGTCAGAAAATCACAATTCGTTGGTGCAAATCTAACTAACTAATATATGTAATAATGAAATAAATGTAATTATACATGAACTTTATGAAAAAATGTTATGAAAATATAGGTAAGACTTGTTAGAGCTTTAGAGACTAATAATACAAACGAAACAACGAAATGGGACAACAAAGAGATTTTTGATTTTCGAATTACGCACCGATTTCCGATATATTAGAAGATATCAGCTATTTTTGATTTGAAGACCTGTAATTGACTTTTCATTCAATAAACTTGGAATACGTTTCCTTTAAAGCAAGGTGACTTCTTATAATTTGTTATTCCAAAAAAAAAAAAAAAAAAAAAAATTGAAAATGCTTGCATATGTAATTATAACAAATTGCATAAATAATTCTATTTCTAATACAAATTGAGCCATCTAATTGGATTTAGGTTGATTGACGCATAGGAAGGGTATATTACTTTTTTCCAATATCTTTCTTATTTAAATTTTGTTTTCAATTTTATAGAAGACAACATATAAAGCCAAATATTAAACTTATAAACGCGCGTTTGCAAAGCAAAAGTTATTGTCAAGTATGAACTGATCTTTCAAGTAAATTTCTAACGAAAGTCGTTTAAAAATTTTAAATTTATACTCTTAAGATTATTTCTAACATCATGTCGCTTAAGGCGGGCCTAAGGTTTATATTTGTAGTCCCACTGATAGTCTAATTCGTAAACATGATAATTTTCGATTTTCATTCTTCAGGCTAATCCTAACTATACAATTTCACTCTACTTAAGTGCACATTGAAAGTTTAGTCTAAATCCAAAAAGACTTCAGTTCTATTTGTTTCTTCGTATCCTTCTTGCTTAAGGCTTTTTTAAAAAAAAAAAAAGATCTCCTTAAGATACCCAAAAATTCCAATGTACTCAATAACCCACGTGAGTGTATAACTTGATATGATCACTTCTTCGATTTCCGATAATTGATTCAAAATATTTCAAATATGTCCATCGTTTTTGTTAATAGTTGAACACAGCCCGTTCGAATACTTTAGCTGACAATCGAATCGAAATTTAGCTGATAATTACAATGCTTGTGACATATACTTCAGTGTTGGCACAATGTGCAGGCTATGTAGAGCCGACCAAGTAAAATCATATATTTATTCATTATTTACTTCATTAATTATCATATAAAGCTATCGCGAAGCCAACTCTACAATATCTGCGTTTACTTTACAATTTCAAAAATAATCAATTATGAGAGTTGTAAGATATTTTAGAGAATACCAAGAGAATGGAAACAGAAATAAAATCAACGACTAAAGAATTGAAAGTAAAGCTCCTAACTTTGTTTGTTTGTAAATTCATTGGATTGGCTTAAAGCTTAATATTTCAATTATGTTTTTTATTAGTTCTTTGTAAGGAAATAAAAATAAAAAAACCGGTAGTAAATATCAGTATTATCCCTTGCCTTAACAAATTCGCGTACTTTATGCACACCACATACGGTTATATATTAGACTCAAAATTGCATCGATTGCATTATATGGCAATAATATGCAACAACTCAATAAATTTTAAAAATAGATTTTTGCATTCTTTAACAATTCCGGATACTTTTCACACACCACATATGATATTGGATTCTTAATTGGACCGAGAATATTTACTGTCTGCGAATGGTGTCGAATTTTCGAAAAATTACATTTTTTACTCGAATACCTTTTGCCTACAGAGTAAAAATTAGGGTATCATTATTATAACTAATTAAGCCAGAGAGTAAGTTCTAAGACTAAAGTCTTAAAGCACTGGCTTGTTGAAAGTTTATGACTATTGAAACATCCTTGGGTTATAATAATATGGCATCTGAGGCTATCATCTTTCTTGCAAACTCTAAACCACCACGACTATGAAGTTGTTAGTAGAGACTCTTTGTCACTTTGACATTCGGCCACTGAAGCGGGTTCAAAATTCCTAAAAAAGAAAGTTTATTAGATGCGAAAACTTCTAATTGTTACAATCAAATTGAAAAAGACAAAAAAAAAGAAACTTTGTGATATAACATTTACTGATAGTTCATAGTCGTAGGCATAGACTAAATTATTATCTCAGTTGTCGACTGGAATTGTTTATTAGAACCCGACAGAAGCAAATCAGAAGAACTGCAAGGTAAAAATAATGAAATACACATAATTGAAATGCTATCTTTTTTTTTTTTTTTTTCTAACTATTCCTGAAAAAACATTACCTCATTTTTTTTAAATACTACATTACCTATAAAAAAAATAATTGTTTTCGTAGCTAAAATCCCCGAACTGGAAGCCAATTTTCGCCACAACAAGACAATGTTTACACATACCGTTTTTGATAAATGTCTAAAAAATAAAAGATGTAAGCGGAGATGCTGCTAAGTGAATAAAAGAATATAGAAATTAAGCGACATACATTTGACGGACGCTATTACAGAACAGAATAATAGATAACAGACAATGACGAACAATTCCGGATTTATGTATTGAAAGTACAACTGCTTCCATGGAAATCTGAAGCTAAACATATCTTTTAAAACACTGCGCTAACACAGCGCAACTAACGCCAACCGAAGTGAAAAAAAGAGTGTTAAGGGAACCGTTAGTTTCAAGCTTTAGCTAGTTGCCGCAACTATTGAAAATTATGTAAACATATGTAAACTACACTTCGTACCTAGATATATTTATTCTATAGAAGTTTAAAGTAATCACAAAAAATATATTTACATATATTTCTAAATATGTCAATATGTCAAAAAATTCCTAGCAATACGTAAAATGCAACACATTTAATGCATTGAATGCGCTATAGTCAGCAAAAGGAATTCAATATCTTTTCATTAGCATACGACAACCTTTTTAATAATCGTAATTTTAGAAAATGACAGGCAAATAACGTTATCTTTAGGTCATGCCTGAAAGCTAATAAAGCAAACGAGAACGCTTTTAAAATTTTTATATTTACTTATAGGATGCGCTTTGGAGTTCTAAGCAAACGCTAAATGAATTTAGTCAGTCTTCCTATTTTTTTTTTTTTTTTTTTTTTGTTTTTTTATCACTGTTGCAAGGAAGATATTTTTAAAAAAAACAGTTTAAGAAGTTTTCGACCAGGTACTGTGTGTATACACTCCTAGAATGTTAATTCCATTAACTTGTGTTGCAGTAACGTAATAACATTATAAGATGCCAACGAAAAAGTAATTCTTCCTTTACTTGACTATTTTAAGCACATTTCACGATAAAAATTATATGATAGATGTAACCTAAAATATGTATAAAGATTAGGTCATGTTTAAAAGTTATCTTTTAGTAAATCAACAGAAACTGAAGAGAAAAGCCAAAAAAAAAAGAAAGACTTTTAAAATGCTATACTTACTTATCGGATGCTTGCAAGGATTTGTGATAAATATTTCCTGAAAATATGGACTGCAAATAGCTAAAACAAATTTGTGGGCATGTAATAATTTGCCATCGCAAGCCAAAGTTACGTCCACCAAATCACCGCGATCATAAAGATTTTGAAATCCACTGGCAATATTATCTTGGAAATTTTTCCAACACAATTTAAATTCGTCATCCATAATGAATGAATTTTATTTGTATAAATAGTATACACAAAATATATATATTTATATGTGTAATTTATTGATAAACAAACGCACAAAACAAAAATATCTTTAATGGAAATCGTGTAAATTATATTTAAGTATATTATTCGAAAGAATTCCACAATTATTATATGAACTTATTATTATTTGATTATTGTTTTTGTTGCATTTTTTATTGTTTTGTTTATTATTCGTTATTTTACGTGGTCTTTATGACATTCTTATACGAAAGACAGAAGAAATGTCATACATCTTACGGATGCCCGGATAAAATAGTAAACAAAACGAAGAGTAAAATATACACAAAGCATAGATGCAAATAATTATCAAAAATATGTATAAAGTAATAAATCGTCTATTTAATTACTTTCAGGAATTGCTGCTCACAATCAAAGTTTTCACAAGCATTTTGAGAACTTATTAACACCTTTTCTTATTAAAATTTTTTCATTTCGAATATCCAATATATCTATAAATGTTTATTTTTCTTCTTTTTTTTTTTGTTTGTTATTGTACGGTTGTACGGGAAACACATTTGTTGTGATAGCTTGACTTATTAGTTTAACACTGCTCTTTGAACGCGCAACTATTTAATGCGATACGATTATAAATTAAATAAAACGTCAAAGGCACATACTATATATAATATTAAATAACAATATGAGGCTTAAATGTTTTCAATATTAATTTCGAATTTTTATCAACTTTTATACACATCTCTGCTTATGTATGCAAAATGGAAATTCGTAATAATAATAAGTTTTAAGAGGCCCTTCCAACATGAACAAGCAAAGCAAACGAAGTGTTTCTTTATGACTGTGATACTCTGACAAAAAAAAATTTCTTTCGAGGTAATTTCTGTTTCAGTGCAGCCAACTCTACGGGTTTTGTGCTAAACTTACGTTTCTATAAAACAATTTTTTAAAAAAATATTTTAATCTAAATATCATTGCTCTCAGTAATAAGTTTGAATTTATTTCTTCAAAAAATTATTAATCGCTATACTATGGCAAATATGATATAAATAATTTCATCATTTTCCGTTATTCAAAGAGAAGCTTGTAGATCATTATAAATACATCTTCTTTTTGTACTAGATTTCGAGTTTGTTTGTTTTCTTAGAATTGAAGTTACAAGCTACGCATTCTATACTCGTATTATGGGCGCTATAGGAAAATAACAGTTCTTAAGAATTGATTTACTTATCGGGGTCATGTGACACTTGGGAATTGTTGCAAATCTTTTAATTTCAAGTTTAAACACTTTCGTTGAGTATACAGAAATAGTGCCGATAGTAATATTGTCCACTAAATTAAGATTCCTTACAAAATATTGTTGAAGGTCGATCTTTTTAGAATTTATGGAAATAATACGCAATAGAAGGAAATCTTATACTTATACTCTTAGTTGAAGGCAACACAAAAACTTAACTCCACCGAGCAACGTTACTTTTTCGTAACTGAAAATACAAAACTCCAAATGTGATTTAATGTTCTGAATGCAGTCTTCCTTGATACAGAGAAGCGATAGCCGTTGGAAGAACTGTTAACCTTTCGTCTACCAAAAGATAGTGAATGTCAAAACCGAACCACTATTAAACGTTCTGTTAAAATCGAAGCGAAATCTGAAAAATGATAAAAATAGAATGAAATTCACGGCTTGGATACAAAGATCCTTTCGACTAAGCCTTCAAATATGGCTGTGCTTGTTCTATTGTTTGTAATGAGTCAATTGGTGGTACTCGCCTTTTTGCCATTTTCTCATTTATTAGAAAGTTTGGCAATTGATTTTACTCACTTAATTTTTTCGTAACGCTCCTTGGAAGTATTTAATCAGATCCCTAGTTCGTACGCATTTATTTTGCATATTCTTCTTATTTTGTTGATTCAGGTACCCTTTATATAATCTATCGAGATTTGCAATACAAATTTGCCTACCTAATTTGTAACCCGCAGTCGTGGCATTTTTTTGACAATTGGCTACCAATTCTTGTAAATTGTCATACTTCTATATGTTTATTCTTCTAAAGGAAATATCCAAATGTCGCAACATTAAGTGCCTAAAACATATAGGATCTGATCAGGTTTCTCAAGCTTCGACGTTTAAACTGAACATATTAAAAATCGTAAAGAAAAATTTCTGCAATTTTTCTTAGGTTTCGAGGACTTGGACATACAGTCCTTTTATGTAATTAAAAATACGTACGTCATATGTTGAATTATTTCAAATATAGATATTATATTAGAGAGTTTGTCGTTAGATAATATTCCTTTTTATTTATTTTTTAATTATTTGTTTCAATAAGTCGACAAAACATATGAATTACTTTCATTCATTGGTTGCAATTTCCTTTTTTCTTATGAGTTCTCGCCTACCTAATGGTTTATTTGTTGCCATTTCAATTGTGACTCCTATAATGATTTTCATGAAAATTCAAAAAAACTTTACAAAATACTAATTCAAAAATATATATACTCTTTATTCTTGAATTGAATAAATAATTTAAAAAAAGTTAATAATAACCTAATGAATATATTCACATTTTTATAAAAGCACATGCACACACGAGTTTATTGGAATGTCATTCCGCATTGATATTTTGTTTCGTTTCGGTTTGTTATCTTCATAAGCTAACTTATTCCTAGCATTAATCGTGGATAATTTCTTCTCTTTATCAGAGAAATTTTTAGTTATTTGTCAAAAGTGCTTAGAGCTGGTCAATCGTTCATATTTATTGTTTTTTCGAAAAAAATCTAAATTTTATTTGTGTAGTCATCATTAGAGAGATAAATAAAATTACAATTTCTTGAAAAATTATTCCACAGGAAAACCATGGCTAGTATGTAGCGGCATATATGAAATTGCATAATATTGTTTTTGTTGACGTGATATGTTTTTCCTTCGCACAGGTATAAATCCTTATGCGCAATTCGAAAAGGCATTCGTCAAAGGCGGTGAAAATTATAAATATTATGATTTGCCTTCAATTGATCCGAAATACGGTGAGTTTTAATCATTTTCATTTAAGCTTTCATCATCTTATAACTAGTTGCGCATTCTACAACAAAAAAAAAGAAGAGATCCTAAATACTTGGCATGCAACTTGCTTTTTTGGGAAGAGTTCAAAGAGTTATTATATGGGATAATGTTTGTGTTTATTCAAGTCGAACTTTTGGAACTTTTACTTAGTATGTATGTATTTATGAATGTATGCATACGAAAGTAAACGAAGAGTTGATTACCTTCATAATTTGCATAATATATGTGCATACAAAATGTTCTCCCTAATAATAAAGTTGTTTTGAATAAAATTAAGCGCGTTTGACATTCTCCGCAGTTTTTTTTATAAACAGAAAAAAATACTTTTGGCACATAAGTTATAAAAACAAATTCAAAAGACTTTCCAAGCTTATAAGCCATCTTTTGTTGTATATGAAGAAATTTTTATAGAACTTTTTATAGTAAATAATAAATTTGTTCTAATTCTTTTTTTTTTTCTCTCATATTCAGATCAGCTACCATTTTCTATACGTGTATTATTGGAATCGGCAGTACGCAATTGTGATAATTTCCACATACTCAAAAAAGATGTTGAATGCATTTTGAATTGGAAACCGGATAATAGACTAGGACAAAATGATGAAGAAATTTCATTTAAGCCAGCTCGGGTTATATTACAGGTGAAGCATAAGATGATTGATTGACTAAAGAAAAAAAAAATGTTTATTTATATTTCATTAATGTTTAAGGATTTTACCGGTGTCCCTGCTGTTGTTGATTTTGCTGCTATGCGCGACGCTGTCTTAGAATTAGGAGGCAATCCTGAAAAAATTAATCCGATTTGTCCTGCAGATTTAGTAATTGATCATTCGGTGCAAGTCGATTTTTCGGGTACTTCCGACGCTTTAGCTAAAAATCAAAATCTAGAATTCGAACGCAATAAGGAACGTTTCACTTTTTTGAAGGTAATTATCTATAACCATACGTGGATAAATGAGCCAGCTTGGATATCAGGAGCAAGTTAACGCGTTTAATCTTGCGCTTGACATAATATGCCATTCTTAACCATTCTTACCTATTGTTAAATAAAAAAAAATTGTTGTAAGAATGGTTCGACTTCGTCTCTTGCAAGCAGTCAAAGTTAGATTTTCCCGCGTTACTTAAGAAGGCAAAGCATAAATTTATATTAAAGACCTACCTACTTAGTTTGAGTCCGAAAGGTTCAGGGGCAAAAAATCTTAAAAAATAATTCTCGTTTTAATTGCTGTTCTCTCTTAATATCCTCCAATATCTTTTTAAAAGTGGGGTGCGAGAGCTTTTGATAACATGCTGATTGTACCGCCCGGTTCAGGTATAGTTCAC
>NW_023998453.1:360712-448771 GCF_014805625.2 Glossina fuscipes | reverse complement strand
ACACCACGATGATTAATGGTTTGGGCGTATTGGGCTGGGGCGTAGGCGGTAAGTACTCATCTTTCAATAATTGACTTACGAAACGCTGCAAATAATTCATTCGCCACTTTTTAAGGTATTGAAGCTGAAGCTGTAATGTTGGGTCAAGCGATATCGATGTTGTTACCCGAAGTAATTGGTTACAAATTGGTGGGGAAGTTAGGACCTTTGGCTACTTCCACTGATTTAGTGTTAACTGTAACCAAGCATTTACGGCAGCTGGGTGTTGTCGGTAAATTTGTTGAATTTTATGGTCCAGGAGTAGCAGAACTGAGTATAGCAGACCGTGCTACAATTAGTAATATGTGCCCTGAATATGGCGCAACTGTGGGCTATTTCCCTATCGATGAGAACACTTTAACTTATATGAAACAAACGAGTAAGAAAAAACATATATATATATACATATCCTGACTGTAATATTTTTAACTAAAATCCAGATCGTTCCGAAAAGAAAATCGACATTATTAGGCAATATTTGTTAGCTACACGTCAAATGCGCAATTATGCTGACGAATCGCAAGATCCACGGTTTACCGAAACTATTACTTTGGATCTGTCCACAGTAGTTACATCGGTATCGGGACCAAAACGCCCGCATGATCGTGTTTCTGTAAAGGATATGAAAGCAGACTTTGCCGTTTGTTTAACAAATCCTGTAAGTTTTAATTATTTTCAGATATTTGTTATATTCACAAGCGTTGACGTTGTTTACTTCTCATTATTATGTGATAAACAAAGCCCAGTGATGGTATTTTAAATTGTTATAAATTTCTTTTTCATTTTTTTTTTTTTTTTTAATATATCTCACTTTTCTACACATACTGAACTTCGTATATCACATATATTGAAATTTTAATTATACGCAAATCATTTTACTTATTTTCTTTTTAATGATGTTTTTAAAAGAACGAGTTATCTAAAAGAAACAGCAACTGTGATGGTGTATGTTATTAAATAAAATCACGGCTACTATTTCCTTAGATAACTCGATATAATTTTTTTTTTATTTTACTATTTTTCAAGGTATAAAATAATTTTATTTCAGATCCTTTTAGATTAAAAACATAGTTATCCGCGTTTAACAAACTTTTAACGTATTAGCTCTACTTGACTAAACTTTCCTCCAATGAGTTTATTAGTGTTGTATTCTTATAAAGTTCAACACCTTCAGTAAATTTGATAATTGCCTCGTATTAGGTTTTTTATTTTTTTTAGATTCAATATTAATTTCTGCCAAGTCAAGCATCGAATTACTTTTTTTTTTTTCCTTTCGATAAAAATAGTTGCTTTGTTTGGAAATTTTTGCAAACTGCAAGAATAAGAAATCACCGTTTGGCACCAGCATCTTCAATTCATTATGCCATTTGTAGCAAATACAAACACGTACCGAGGTAAATTTTCTTTTCACAAGGTTCTTTAACAGTTCTCCAATTTTGGGTCCGCAGCCACACATCTCAAAGGGTAAAAGCCGAAAACAAACTTGAATTCAACTTCTTTTCATTCTATATTGTAGGTTTGGCATTTGATAAAGCAAAAAAAGCAGTTTCACTTTATTTTATTTTTTATTCTTTATCTGTGCTGTCATATATGTTTTGTAGGGTGCTGTATACCACTTGTGGTACAGGGTATATAAAGGTAGTGCGGACGTATGTAACACGCGGAAGTGCTTAAGATAATCCCTTTGTTATACTGACCAAATTTCATCAAAATGTTTCAAGAATTGCGACCTGTATCTTGAACACAAATTTACATGGACAGACATTAGGCGGACAAACATGCTTAGATCAATTCAGATTAAAAGTTGGCTCTGTCTTAAGCCCTTCTGCGTGTTACATGCGGCTGCACTAATCTAATATACCCTTTAGCTCAAGTGGTGTAGGGTATTCAATAGTCGGCCTGGCCTGACCCGACCACAATGTATTCGCCTTTATTTTTTGAATAAATAAATTTAAAAAGAAAATTGCAAACTGCTGCATAAAAAAATATATGCTTCCGCAATAATTAGAAGTTTATTTTCACTTGGCCCATTAAGCAGAGAGGTTCATTCAACCTTTCAAAGGTACTCAATAGAGGTTGTTGGCAGGAAAACTGATGTTTACCCTACAAAGCAGAAACCATAAACTAAGTTAAGAATATTATTTATATACTTATTAATTACTGTTTAATCTTTGTCTGTGTGGTGTCTTTTTATTTTCGATACTTTTTATAAAGTCTTCTATTATTCTTACGCACTTCATTTAAAATACGTTGGTTTTATTTGATTTACTTCCTTCTTTTGCTGCTGTTAAATTTTTTCCATAGGTGGGTTTTAAAGGTTTTGCCATAGCTCCAGATTCTTTACATGCTTCTGGGCAATTTCAATGGGACGATAACAAGAGTTACACTATTAAGCATGGTTCAGTTGTCATCGCTGCTATTACCAGCTGCACAAACACTTCTAACCCTTCAGTTATGTTGGGTGCTGGTCTTTTAGCTAAAAAAGCAGTTGAGAGAGGACTGAGTATCATGCCTTATATAAAGACATCTCTTTCTCCCGGCTCGGGTGTCGTCACATATTATCTTAAGGAATCCGGAGTTATTCCTTATTTAGAGAAGTTGGGTTTCAACATTGTCGGTTATGGTTGCATGACTTGTATCGGCAATTCCGGCCCATTAGATGAGAATGTAGTGAATACCATAGAGAAGAATGGTTTGATTTGTTGTGGAGTCCTCTCCGGCAATAGGAACTTTGAAGGACGAATTCATCCGAATACCCGAGCAAATTATTTGGCCAGTCCTTTGCTTGTAATTGCTTACGCTATTGCCGGTCGTGTTGATATTGATTTTGAAACAGAAGCTTTAGGCATCGATAACGATGGAAAGAAAGTATTTTTACGTGACATTTGGCCGACTCGTAATGAAATACAAGAAGTCGAAAATAAACACGTAATACCAGCTATGTTCCAGGAAGTATACAGTAAGAAAAATGATCAGTTTGATGAGCCAAAAAAAATTGCAAACTTTTTTATTTTTTTTAATTTTTTTTTTTTTTTTTTTTTTTTTAAGGCAAAATCGAATTGGGCTCTAAGGAATGGCAAACTTTGCATGTCTCCGAAAGTAAATTGTATCCTTGGAGTGGCGTTTCAACTTACATTAAACGCCCACCATTCTTTGAGGGCATGGCACTTATGCTACCTCCTCTAAGGAGCATAAGAAATGCTCGCTGTCTTTTATATTTGGGTGATTCTGTCACCACTGATCATATATCCCCAGCTGGATCGATAGCACGCAATTCTCCGGCTGCTCGTTATTTATCCGAGAATGGTTTAACTCCTAAAGACTTTAATTCTTACGGCTCTAGACGTGGTAACGATGCGGTTATGGCTCGCGGTACTTTCGCAAATATACGTTTAGTGAATAAATTGCTTACAAAAACCGGACCACGAACTACTCATATTCCCAGTCAAGAGGAAATGGATATTTTTGATTGTGCCGAACGGTCAGTTATACTTTTTCAAAAAAGTGCAAAAAAAGAAAAGAAATTATTTGAAACTCCTTTGATATTTTTATTAAAACAGATATCGTGAGGAAGGCACTCCATTGATTTTGTTGGTCGGCAAAGATTACGGTAGTGGTTCGAGTCGTGACTGGGCTGCAAAAGGACCCTTTCTGCTGGGCATAAAAGCGGTTATCGCTGAATCCTATGAACGTATTCATCGGTCCAATTTGGTGGGCATGGGAATCATACCATTGCAATTTTTACCAGGACAAAATGCCGAATCATTAGGTCTTAGCGGTCGCGAAGTGTATAACATCAACATTCCAGAACAAGGATTAAAGCCCGGCCAACATATACAAGTAGAGGTAAGAAATATAATTTTCTTCTTCGTATTTCTATGTCTATGAGTAATTTCACTCGTTTTTTTTTTATTTAAGGCCGATTGCAATGTTTTTGACACCATTTTACGCTTCGATACTGAAGTCGATATTACTTATTATAAAAATGGTGGCATTTTGAATTATATGATACGCAAAATGTTAAACTAGAAAAACAAATAACTGTAAAGTTTTTTACACATTATTTTATTCTTCTTTTTTTTTTTTATGAATGAACGTTACGGTGATTCTTTTTGGTGTTTTAAAATATTAAATAAAATTTTTCTGTGCAATTTTTTTCTATACAAAAGCTTTTTTCAAACAATGGTAATACAGGAATTACTGTTTTACCATTTTATTTTTGTTCATAATGCAAGTTCTCGAATCGTTTTAATCCAAACATTTGATAATTTATATATATATGTATATAGTGGCAGCTATAATTTTGTAAAAACACGCAAGAAATTGCTGAACATTCTTCTCATTTTGTAAATTTAATTCATTTTGAAGTCGGTTTGTTTAGACATTAGGGAAGTGCAGTGATTTATTTAACTGTATTAAGCAACCAACAAAAATGAACTAAACCAAAAAGAAATATTACGCCAACAAACGCAGAATTGATTTTGGGCAGATGAATTCGTGAATAAAATATAATTTTATTCAATCATCTCCAAGATTTATGTTCGGTAGCTTTTTAGCAAGCACCTAATTAATAACGTTTCGTAATATACTACGGAATGTGAAATTGAACATTGATGCTTCGATTAACTTAATAAATTTTGTCAATCATTTTAGCGCATTTAATGGAAAAAAAGGTCGACGCGAATTTTTTCTTCCAATGTTTTAATCTTGATTTTGCGAGAGTAGTGTGAGTGATAGTACAATTGGTTTTTTTCATTAGTGTTCTCTTCAATTTTTTTTCCAAACATACTTTTGAAGGTCCAACTTTTCCTTTGTGTCGTCAATAATATCAGCAGCAATAAAGGGGAAAACATTTTATATCAGTTAGTTTTTGAAAATAATATTTAATATAATTCTCATCCCTATGTCGTTATGTATAATTCACGAGTCAAATAAGTCATGTTGTTTACCCGTATAAAGGTGCGGAAGCTGATTGAACCGCTTTTTGCTAACCTTTTAACCGGTGCTAAAAAAATATTTATCTATCTCCACTCCTTGGTGAATATGTTGTCTCGACTGTTGCAGTTATTTTGGCCGGACGTTGTGGACGTATTCGTTGATAGATCGGTTGTGTTTCGTTGCAGTGTTGGACGAACTTCGTAAAATGTCGACAGTATTTGAGATCTACAGGTGCTGCGAAATGTATCAAAGCCATTTTACAAGTACTCAAAGAAGTTGTACGAAGTGAATAGTTGTAAAAAAAAATTTTTAAGTTTAAAAATATTGAAAGAAAATATAAAAAGTTTGACAGAAATTCCTCGTATTTTCATCATTATTATCATCGCTCAGTCAAAATAAGTTTTCAGAATTGTTCAAAACTTTTATTTCATTAATCGTTCATGCGTACAAGAGTGAAGGCTGGCGGATGGTATCTAAAGATGGCGGTTGAAAAATGGTTCGATTAAGGCTAAATTGAGGTTGATGAGCAAAAAAACTTATAATTTATTTAATTTGAGATACGTAAATAAATATAAAAATCACATGGTCGATGTGATTGGTCACGAGACGAATCGATATATTATCTAATGCGTGCTGTGTCATTGCATTCCAAACACCTACTTTATCAGAAGATGAGAATGCCACTAACTGGCACCCTCTAAAAAATAAAAACTCTGCTTGCACATTTACATTAAAAATTCCGATATCGGCTTTTTATGCCACCCTCGTGAATGCTCGCACCACAGTCGTATTTGACTTCCGTTTGTAATGGGAACCACTTTGCGTGTGCATGCAACGTGATGTTTCCTATTGCAATAGGCATTGGGAAACCTTTAAGAAAAAAATTGTACGTTTACGTTAAATTAATTATTTTTTTTTTTTAAATTTTACCTAAATTGGCAAAAAGTATTGGACTTAGGCGGCACTTGTCATGGGTGACGGAAAATCACTGCAGATGTTAGAATACGGGTTATACTTAGAAGTGGATAGGTTCTGCTCATATTACATTATTAATTTAGTTATTTAATATATCATAACTAACGCTTTAACTGACAATTAAAAGCAACTAAAAATGATCTTAATTCGTTTGAAAAAAAAAAAGAATATATTTCTTCTCGAAATATCCAATTAGTGATAACTTCAGTTTAAACGAAGGCTGGACGTTACAAAAAGCCACACGAACCAAAGTAAATAAAAACTCTGTTCTCAAAATATCTAAATGGCATTATTTTTTTTTTTTTTTCTTTTATTAAAGAGCAGAGTTAGTTCAATGTATTAAGAAGAAAAAAAAAATTTTAATTTTTAAATATTTAGTTAAGAGCGAATTTCGCTTTAATCGCTGGATCGAAACTGAGCGAATGTAACTTCGATTAGAAAACATATGTGATTTAGAAACATTAATTGCTTTTTCCTTTACACGAAAAGTATGAAACGGAATTAAAAAAAAATGATGATTTATTCTTCCCCAAAACAATTATAAACCAAATGTTAATTGCTTTCATAATTTGAGATTAAGATTAACTTCTTTTCGGTAACATCTAACTGAAAATGAAGAAAGATAAATGGAAGAAGAAGAAGATAGAAATTCTAGACTTTAATTAAAAGTATCAGTATGACACCAAAAGAAGTTGAGGTTATTTGCATTATTTGCAAGAGATAAAAATTTTTGTAATTGCAGGTTTCGGCTTGCATGATGCATACTAAACTAAACTGAAACGCTCCTCTTCTCCGCTATCAAGAGCGTTATAAAGAAACGATAGCAAATAATCTATGGAAAATAACTTAATTACCTTTGTACTCTTTGTTACAATTTTTTTGTTGTTTTGCTATTATTTTTATTATTGCATCTATTTACTTTTCAAGAAAGTTTTTTCTTTCTTTTTTTAAATTGTCGTTTCTTTTGAAAAAAGAATGTGTTTTTCTTTTCTTTTTTTTTTTTTTGGTTCTTTTCTAATTAAACATACAAATAAATTACATAGAATAGAATAATAATAAGTATTGACTTAAGACGTTACATAACAACACATTTATACAATTTATTTAACTACTAAACAAAAATTTAATTCATTACATTGAATTAAAAGAGAAAACAATCTCGTTATAAAGGAGACATTGGAAAATATTGCTCTAATTGCGGCTTATGTTAAGTGGTGTAAATTATAAAAATAAAACATGATTAGTGGAGCTGTAGATAAAGCAATAAGAAATTAAAATTTTTAGTTATTAGTTTTTTTTTTTTTCATTTTTCTTTCTTTTTTGTTGTTGTATATTGACAAATTCAGTTATAAACTTTCAAATTCTTATTAAAATATAGTATTTCTTAGACTTTTGCTTTTTAGTCTAGATTTAACCCTCTACATATTACTATGTGGCCACCATGAGAGTATGAAGGAAATACTAATCAAACTAAATCATAGATAACATCCGAAAAATAGACATCATCGAAGATCAATTTCATCATCTCATGAAAACGGGAGCAACAATGACAATTTTGACTTGCGACGCCAACATTTCCAGAAAGTCAAATTTCTATTCATTTACGTGTAGCGTGTAGCGAGATTTTTTGGTATGGTTTTCGAGACTTGTTTGTACATTTTTTTCAGATGCTAATGACAATTATTAGGTAAGATTTATTGCGAAGCAAATGGATGCTAAGATTTCATCTGTGTTGCATAAAGTCCATGAGACAAGAAGAAAAAAAAAAACGTTTTTTTTCTAATGTTTGAATTTTTCTGATCAAATACTTTTAAATTTTCAATTGATTTCGATTGCATCTGATTTGGTTTTAATATTGGGAATATTTCACTTTGCGCACGTGTATTTCTCGTTAATACATATCTATCTTGTTAAACGAATAAGACACACTAGTCTACTTAGCCCGTCCGTCGGCCATGCGGTTACGCTAATGTGGTGGTGTTCATTACATTGGCCTATTGATGTCTGCTTTTGGATGCTACGAACGAAATGTTAAAATTAATATGCCGCCATCTTCTCAATAATGGATATGAAAATTTGTGTTGACATATTCATAGTTTATAATATAATACATATAATATATATTTACATATATAATATTTATTATATTGTGCTTTATTAGTTTTATAAAATGTATGAAATTACTGCATTGAGTCAAAAAAGATAAGTGGACCTTAGGATGAATATGACTTTCCATTTTTTTTTTTTCGTTTAAATAAGCTTTTTTTAGATATAAACGCTGTTGCAATTCTTTTCTTTGCTTTTGCTCTTTCGAGATCTTAAAATTATTTTAGAAATAATTCACGTCTATCACTGTATCATCTCTCTACAGTGGTATTATTTCTGTTATTGTAACGTTTTGTTTTGTTTGTAAATGCATATATTTGTTAATAATTTCGCCGATTTATTTTACTAAGGATTTGTGCAAAATCAGGGCTTTATAAATAGTTAATTAAATGGCCGACGGTGGGGTAAAAATTATTGTAAATATTTACCAACGGATTTGGTGTTTATAACGTTCATCCACAGATATACGCTTAATAGTTTCGTAACCTAAAATTATGCTAAATGAGAAGGCTGCCGATTGCACTAAACGTGCTGATAAGCCTTTAAAGAAACAATTCAATTTCTCCTCACGCCAAAGTTCTTGGAAAGCTACACGCATACTTTCGAGACGTTGTACCTATAGTAGATTAGTGGTTAAAATTATTTATTCAAAATAAATATATATATATATATGTTATTAGTTAGAAATACCTGTAATCGGGCTCTTACAATATCCAAAGGATTTGTAAGAATAGTTGTAGTGAAGCCACCTAAACTGCCGGCAACACATTGTATGAGCAGGTGTGATACCCAAGGTGGGCATATACGACAAAGTTCATCTAAAATCATAAGAATCTAAGCTAGACAATGTTTTCATCTCGTTAAGCTTATCAAGAGATACCTTGATATAAGTGATAGAAAGCCCACCACATGGCAGAATTTGGTACGTAGGCCATCAAACTGGCGGTGTATCCTCTGTAAAAACCCCGAAATCCATCGCGTTGCATTATCTCTTTTGCTATGTCTATGGAAATGTTAAGTCGACTTCGACCGGGTCCTGTTTTTATGCCTAATGGATTGAGATCGCTTTTTGTGCCGGCATGTACGGCCATTCCCAATACCATAGCATGTTGTGAAATCACATCAAAAGGAACTATTATAGTTTGACCCACCAAACTAGCACAGCCTCCCGCTATCAAAGCTTTAACGCGGTGCCCTGCACCTATATCACTTAATATATGCCTCACACCTTCATAGGTGCTAATGTAAAATACTCCCGAGACAATTTG
The DNA here is from genome assembly GCF_014805625.2 of Glossina fuscipes. Classification (NCBI taxonomy): domain Eukaryota; kingdom Metazoa; phylum Arthropoda; class Insecta; order Diptera; family Glossinidae; genus Glossina; species Glossina fuscipes. The sequence continues at coordinate 439,445 of NW_023998453.1, read as the reverse complement.
CACCGATGATATCCAGAAACCACGGTATAAGCCCGGAATGCCTTCGGAACGGTAAATTTTATACGCACAATCAAACATGCCTTTGTAAACATCACTTTTGTACTGCACTTGTAATTGAGTTTTTATTACGGTCAATGGAAATAGACAACAGCGTACGGAAAATGAGCTTAACATTGAGAGAGGAAAGAATTTTGCTTTATCCATCATATCCCACTCAATTGTACGTATGTAGGGAGCATCCAGCGTGTTACCCGAGCCACTAGTCACGCCGGACGCTACTGAAATGGCGGCACGATTCATGGCATACACCCACGCACACTTTGCCTTACCAGTTCGAAAACACTAGCTTAGAAAGGTCAGGGGTTCATAAGTGATTCAAGTATTATTATTAGGGTGTCGAGGTGGAAAAATTTACATATATACGCGTACAGAAATAATTTACAAATGGATGTCTGTTGTTTACTTGATGAAGGCTGCAATAAAAATATATACAAAAAACAAATTAATAAATAAAAACAACTGTACATATAAACATTTGACACTTTAGTAAACATATATATATATATATATATATGAGAGCCAGTATCTGAACTTCACGAAGTAATGCAAGAACTGGACTTTGTTTATTTTGTATATATTTACATATATGTACACATCTGATATTTTTGCTTTATGCAAATATTTCGAAATCTTTAACTTCTTAACTCTCATCAGCACATAGTTCTTCATTATATAATTATCGGTGTCATTGTATATATATGAGACATAATGATAGCCTCTCTTGACACTTGGGACTTGCATTTAATTACGTGCGTAAACATTTTGTTACAATGTTTGTATTGAACAAATATTTGCAAACAACGCAAATTCTTTGAGAACAAACATTAAAATATTAGTCATCGATCGATACATTCATTCACTTACTTAGCACATACTTTTTTTAATTTTTAATCTATCATTTTAATTTTTATTCAGAATCCATGAAAGCATTTACGTGTATATAATAAATAACAAGAAAAACACGGAAAAAATTTTTATTCTCAGTCTGACAGCGAAACATATGATTAACGATATGACAGAGTCACTGAGTTTTGTATACATTTTTTTTGCGACAGCTGTTATATTATCCGGAAATGAAGAGTTGCATTTTGATAGAAATTTAAAGGTTTGTTTTTTTTGATTGTTACCAGATGTTATCTTTATTAGCAATAAAATCTTAGTGAAATCCTAGAAGAATCCGTTCTAAGAACTTGCCCTTGTATAATGTGAACTTTAAGGTGAAAGAGCAAATACACATACATACATAGATGTTTTGTTTTCTAAGATTTTTTTTTTTTTATATTATTTTGTGTGTCTCGTGAGCAACTCGATCGTGCTCATCTTATGATTATTTTAACTTTTTTACAGCTTGCCAACGGACAGATATACCTGCTTAGATGTACTGAAATTTTACAGATTATCAAATAATAGCTTCTGCTGGCGATTTAAAAATTACAAATATCACTTTCAATGATGTACCAAGTTTACATAATTTCGTTTGCGGTTGTGTTCAAAAATCCCGACATATATCTAATCAATACTCGCAATAAGGCAATTAATCTTTGGGAGCGATACACAACGTTCGTAAACCTTTGGATATTTAAAACGTATAAATCAAATGCGGCCCTTTAACGGAGGGCGTTTATTACTGGTGGATCCACGATCTACGCACGGAACTAATCGAATAAATTTCGAACCCTCTCAATGATAGAAGCTTGTATTACTATAAGTGCTAAGCGGTATTGCGAAAAATGAATACAATGCAATCGTGTCCTTGCTGGTAAGTACCTTTCTTTCATTCTCCCATCTCCCATCTCATTAATAAAAATAATTGCTTGCTATCACATTCTCAATTTCTAATGGAAAACTGTACTGTTATGTGGAGGTATAGCTTTAACAGGGTGTAGTTTGAATGAAGTTAAAGCTCACGAATTTCTAAAATTTTTTATAAATTGGAAGTCATTTGTAAAAGGAAAAAACAAAAATTAAAAGGTCTTCCCTTCGCAAGTATGATAAACCCTTCCCAAGAAAGAAAAAGCCTTCATAAGAGAACATTAATGCCTGGCAGGAGCATCTAAAATCTGTAACCATCCTCTTTATTTTTTATCTGAGGTTATGGTATGGCATGGCCGTTAATTCCTAAAAACGTGAAGTATTTTTTTAGATAGAGGATAAGGTAGAGGAACAGTAACGTTCAAGAAAGTTATTAATCATTTGTTTAGGTAGATTATTTCTAAAAATTTAGTTAAGATCATTTTAATCGGGCAAGACTGGCCGTTAAATACCCTACACCAATTCGCCTAATACAATTATTCGCTCATTTTAAACGTATCAAAATTTACGCATCATTGTCGTGCAAAGAAAGCCCGCAAACTGGAGGATCCCTAAAACGACATGTGATGTGATAAAAATTTAACAAATCTAATTTATTTTTTCTTCTTTATTATTCTCCAGTTTTCCCTATAAATAAATAGAAATTATAGTTTTTCACCATATTAGAGATTACATTTCACGATGACCCTTACATATGTTAGGGTCTAAAATATAAACCTATGTGATGCAAACTTCCTACTGGGATTTGTTTTTTTGTTTAATTTGATACTACGGATAAATTTTCATCGTAAATATTAAATTCTCCTGAAGAACTTACCATTTATGAGAAATCTTATATGGAGTGGGGTGCAAGAAATAGACTCAGGTGGTTCAATTGCAACAAACAACTTTTCATTATAAAAAAACAAGAATTCATAAAATAAACGTACATGGTCCAGGTTTTCTCCATGAAATATTGAAGATTCACTTTTCGTAGGAGCGGTGGCATGAGAGCGGGTTCTAAAAATTGACTCTGCCGAATCAAATTTTTCATATCAATTTTGAAAATTAAAATTTTTTCCCATATAACGTCTTAGTTTGAAAATCCACGGCGGGATAGGAAGAACCGTCGGCAAAGTGGTCCGATTTCAACCATTTTTAATAGCATTCGGCTTTGAACACAAATGTACATGGACAGACGGAGGGACAAGCTTAGATCGATTCTGGAAATGATTTTGAATGGATCAGTATAACAAAAAGTAGGTCTATATAAAGCCCTTCTGGGTGATACATACATCCGCACAAATTTAATATACCCTGTACCACAACCATTTAAAATAGCGTGGAATTCTGAGTTGATATAGCCATGTCTGTCCGTCTGTTTGCCTATGTGGTGTGTGTTGTTGACACTATACTGGTCGCAGATAATGAAGGCATCGACTTCAAATTTGGTAGAAACGTTGGAAGTTGCGGCACGCAGGTTGGTATTGAAAATGAGCCAAATTGGTCAGAAGAAAAGCACGTAAGCTGAACGCAACTCAGTTTTTTCTAACAAAAAATTTTGCATTTTTGGTCATTACTCGGAAATTATTAAAGGTAAAACCCTAAAATTTTCCACTTTTAGTTTACGAAACAATCTACTCATTAAGCCCAAAAATTTAACCAATCGGCCATGCCCACACAAAGTTACGGGTAACTAAATTATTTTTTCAATTTTGGGAGGTTTTATGCCTATTTATCACAAAACAAGCAAGACCAAATGTTTAAAACTGTTTTCTATACTCCTTAAGTGAATATATATATTATCTGCCTAAAAATGGGTTAATTTTAATATGAATATTGTAGACACCGCGATCACTTTCTTCCTAATATTACTAGCGATATGGGTATCAAATAAAAGAACTTGGTGAGGAGAATGCGAAAAACATAGTGGTGGGAAAGTGAGATTCGACTCCCGCCGAATATTACTTTCTTACTCCTTTTACAATCAATAAGGTTTAAGATAACTTATTGGAAGTCCCCATCGAACTTTTCTTTCAAATTTTGTTTTGAAAATATGGCTGAAAATGCAAATAAAAAGAGTGAAAATTGTTCGAGCTTGTGGCTTCGGAAAACTGTCTTTCCAGCGAAACGTACACTGGCACCTAATCATGTTCCGAAAATCAATTTTTTCTACAAACCTCAAATTATTATATTGTTATAAAATTTGCTTTTGTAGTAGGATACAGTGTCCGTATCACTGGATCGTGGATATTTTGTTCAAGAAAAATACACTTCAAAATTCTTTTATTTACAATTATATATCTTTAAATATAGGATTATTCAGAAATTGTTTTTTTTTTTTTTGGCAATATTTTCGACTGATTAATTCGAATATTCTTTTTCTACTCATTCTGCCTATCACAAATATTCTATTTGTATACATTTTTAACATCCTATTACTAGTACCTAATATTATAGCTTGGTTTTTAATTCGTTAACTTGGTTTTCTGGTAACCGTTTTCATCGGCTTGCAGCTGCATAACCCGCCTGCGAATGTGCACTTGGTTTTTACCTGTCCGTTGCCATTAGCCTGCAGCTGCAGGTCATTTGGTTTCTTTTCTCTTTAAGGAATTTATTATTTGGGAAAATGACTTAGCGGGAATGAACTAGATTTGGGATTTCCGTAACAATATGTTATCAGCCTGGACAATAGATTCATCTAAGTTAGGGTTCATTTAAGTAAAAAAAAAAAGACGATTTTCTAAAAATTTTATGGTAGTTTCTCTCGTCCCTTAAGAATACACGAATTTTTCATTTTCAAACTTTGATCAAGGTCAAGGCAAATTTATATGTGTTAATAATGAGTTGCGAATGTGTTGCAAAAATTTGAAAATTTTGTTAAACGATTTATAAAATTCACGCTATATATATATAAGCGTCAAAAAGTCATAAAAGCACCGGAACTAAAATAAATATCGCACCTTTGTTGCACTGGGTCGATGAAATGACAATCTCGCCATATTGTTCGGAATATTTTTTAGGACAAATTGACGAGCGACTGTCACTCACTTAATATAAAATAAATCTTTTCTCATATTTTGATATGCAAGTTGCACAAGGCACAAGGTTTATATATAAAATATTTTTCCTTTATAAAAATGCGTCTGCATGTACGTAGAAATGTGATTTGTATTCAAAAACCTAAATTGCATTTATTAAATGTAACGGAAACGGACATGAAGGCAGTTCGATTGACCTTGTAAAATCCGCAGTTAAATTCTATATATAATAGTCAATAAAAATATCATATCATATATATGATATAAGATATTTAATAAAAAGTTTGTCATAGCTTGCGTATTAAAAACTTTTAAATAAATGGATGAAAAGTGATGAAGACAAACCGCAGACAGCCACTTTCAAGCATATAAACAGATAAAAGATACAAGGATATTATGCATATACCGTAACATGTAAATGTGTAAGGATGCCTTAGAGAACCAATGAGATGTTTGGCTAAGCTTGCAGCTATCATGCGCAGTTTGCAAGTTTTTTTTTTTTTATTTTTTTTTTTGTTCAATAAGATACGCCCCTTATCCTTTAAAGGTATTTTTGTGCAATGTCAAAAACGTATCTCGATAGGCATCCAGCGTTAGTAACGTCGCGCCGTTTGAATGTAACGGTATTCAAAAAAATGTGCGAAATTGTATAGAATTGTATTGTGTAACAAAAGAAAAAAAAAGAAAAAAAATTTTTTTTTAAATCATAAAAATAAAGCTATGAAGGAGTGAAGCGATTTTCTTTATCCTTTGATACCTTCAACAGACCATGGTAATGACTTATAAGTTAGAAGTTTTTTTGCTTTAGTTTTTTTTTTTTTTAATGTTTAATTTTTATTTGAACCAAGTGAAAGTGAATAATTGTTAAAAGTATTTGCAAAAATATTTTAACCATAACTGAGTGTGTAGCCCATGTTCTCCATTAATGTCTCCTTAATGGCAGGTTGCAAGGCTTTTTGCATATATGTAGTTAATAGGCCTCGTACACCCAACGAGAATAATTTTTCCAATTCATTCGAAAGAGCCTCGTTCACATCATTCACCACATCTTGCCGACTGAGTAACTCAACAGCAAAGGCTCGAGCATCTGGTTGCACCAGATCCTGAAGTTTCTCATCTGAAACGTTGAGAACATCATCATCAAAATTAATTTCATCTCGTAATGGCTCCAACAACTTCTTCTGTCGCCTTGCTCTTCGGTACTGCGAATCATTTTGATCGAAATTATAAAATTCATTAAAATTATTTGCGTCCTTTGATAAATTCTCGGAACCATTTTCATTCATATTACGCATAAACGTGGCTTTATTTCTTTGATTTCGTATATCATAGAGAAAATCCGCAGATTCCGACGGTAGCGGCCAAGGTGTCGATAATTTATCCTCGTTTGAAACGAAATGTCGTCTTGAATTTCGCCTGATTTTTATACCTGTAGGACCTGTGAGGAAGGTGAGAAAGGGACGGCGGGACGAGAAATATCAAATTTTGGAATTGAAATATTTCCTTAAATATATTAATTAGCAATTCACCTTGGCAGCCGTGAGCGAATACCGATATGAAACCGGGTTCGGTAAAATGCGAATCGGTTCTTACGGAAGCTCCACTTAGGCGGTTTGTTTCTTCATTACCGACCTTTTCGTAACCTATAGGTACTGTACGAAATTCTATACCTGCGTGACGTAAACGTAAAATCATATTACATTTACCGCCAGACGGCTGTAAAATCACTTTGCCGCTTAACATCAAATCGGGAAATGTCAATCTGGTATCTAAGGTAGAATTTTTTGAACTAAATTTACATTTATCAACTTGCACCCAATGCGTTGCCGTATTCGTTGACGTCGCTGGCAATCTCACTTTCAAATCTTCTACATCAACGTCTTTTATGATTAATTTGTGCGGAATCCTTCGATCAATTAAGTTAATTTGAGGATAATGATGTTGAGCGTAATTAGAGCTCGAGTAAGGGCTAATAAAATCTAAATGACTATTGGGTCTTTGATTATCGTCGGAATATTGCCGTTCGTTTCGCGAATCATAAAAATTCGTGTTAATATCTTCCCGCTGGCTATACAGTTCATGGTATAGGCTATAGGGCGTTTGTGCCGTTTCATAAGACCGATTCGTTTTCTTTTGGAAACTACGGCGGCGCATATGCTCGAGGGCGTTTTCTAAACGCGTTGAACATCGCTGCGTTTGACGGTACGGTTGAGCCAAAGCATCTGAAAAAAAATTTTTGAAATCAAATTAAGCCAAAACCAGCCCATGAGTGTAAATATCTTTAAAAAAATATGTTTTAAATATATATACAAAAAAAAAAAAAAAAAAAAAAAAATGTTTTAATATAAATCTCCCCATATAGAAATTTATATGTGACATATACAGATTTTTATAATCTACGCGACTTGTGGTGCAAGGGCACGTTAAGCTCGTACCGATGATTGAGGTAGAACCACATAATTTATTGGGCCGATTGGTTCAGAGTCATATTCTAAGCCGAGCTAAGAGTCAGGTCTAAGCTTGTATGACTGTCCATCCACCCATCAAATATTCTTGTGTTAAAGCCTCAAGTCGCAATTTGTGAGATGGTATACCGATGTGTTTGCCACAACGCCGAGTGCTTCGAAAAATGGTTCGGATCCGACTATCTCTTCTACCGTTTCCCATATGAATCGCTATTTTGAAGATACGCTATGTTCAATATCAGTATTAAGGGCACTAAAGTAGGGTGTTTATATTTATTTATTTTTCATATTTATTTTCAAACTTCAAACAAACAGCTGAGTGAGGTATGCTTGCAAACAAAACAAGGCCGTAAGAAATAATTAGAAATGGCGGATATGCGAGGATATTGTTATTATTATGATTGTAGCTATGTGATTTATTTATTTGCACGCATAAATAAAGAAATATTAAAATGTTAGAAAACGTGAATAATAATAATATTAACAATATTAATAATAATAATAATAATAATGTAATTGTGAATAAAATATGAAAAAATTATAAAAAGCGTATAAATTTTCACATAATTCGCATTTCGCATGCGGAGAATAACGTAGAATGAAAGTAAGGCGATAGGATTTCAATGCGAAAAAATAGAGCTTGATATTTGTTGAAAGAACTCGCAATACGTTTAGAAAAACATCTTTTCCAACATTTTCTTTAGTTTCTCCTGAGCGTAGCGAATTTTCTGATACAAATCCTTAGACCAGCCGTGATGCATCATGGTTGAGAACCGATATGTACGAAAATTGTTTGCTTGATCCATGTAAGTGACAGCACGCATACGTGGACATAAAATAATTTTCATATGATCTGAAAAGTTTAACTGTACTGTGCCATTAGTTAAATGCATGACTACCGCACAAGTGGTACGAAACCATAAATGTAAATGTGGCATACGCGATATTTGATCAGTTTCAAGATTAACATTATTTGCTCCAGCCTTCGCTAAACGTTCTGTCATGTAACGTTTAAAGTACGACAATAATTTCATTTTCTTTTCGAAACATTTGCAATAGTCTGCGTTGGTCATATAAGTTTCTTTGCCATCCTTATCGATAAAGTGGACATTAATATTATTCGGCAATAGAATTAGCTTGGTTGTATCATTGAAGATAACACCTATGCCCTCGTCGCATAATTGATAGCCAAAACCGTATTTGTCGCTGTAATCCACCCATTTTGATATCCAAAACAATGGCTGAGCAGCAGGGTCCGTATTCTTCTCATCACCTAAATTTCCGGCTAACATGCGAGGTTTGGCTTCAATAAGCTTTGTTAATTGTTGATACAAGCTTTCTATGTCATTGCGATAATCGCAATTATGCTGATAAACATGCGCCGATGCAGTGATGGTATCGTGCAAATTGTTTTTAAGAAAAGTCACCTCCGAACATGCATCATCGTATCGTGCACCGTTAAGTTCAGTTAGAGGCTTTCTTTGATTGGCCACCTTATGTTCTAAAGTGTCCTGAATTTCGAGACGTGGAGACATAGTTAGACATGAAGTAGGCAAATATATTGGAATCGACGAAATAGTTAAAAATTCTGAATGTAGTAACTGGTCAATTGTAGGCCGATGGCTGGGATTTGATCGCAGCATTGACACTACCATGTCGGCAGCTGATTTACATAGATAACTGGGTACTTGGTAATCACATTTTTTAATTTTCGAGCAGGTATCTCTAAGCGTTTTAGTTTCAAACGGACGTTGACCCACTAATAGGGTGTACATAATGCAACCGATAGACCAGATATCCACTTCATACGAGTGTCCCTTTTTAGTTAGAATTTCCGGTGCTATATAATTTGGGGTACCGCATAAAGTTTTCTTCCGTTCGCCCTCATACTCAATGCGCGTGGCCAAACCAAAATCACCAATCTTCACGTGGAGCATGTCGTTTAGGAACAGATTACTTAATTTCAAATCGCGATGTATTATACGGTTCTCATGCAAGTATTTAACACCCTGAATAATTTGATATATATAATAACGACATTCAGATTCAGTTATGGTTTTCCGACGTTTGTATAATTCCATCATCGATCCTTTTTTGCACAATTCCAAAACGATATAAATGTTGTGATTGTCTTCGAAGGAACCATGACATTTAACAATGTTAGGATGACTTATAGATCTGTGTATGGTAATTGCCTGGGTCATGTTCTCTTTTTGATTATGTTTCATTAAGAGCTTCTTTGAAACAATTTTACCAGCGTACACTTCATTTGTCGCCACATCTACAATTTCATAACATTTTGCAAATCCATCTATGCCGAAAAATCTCATGCGTTTATAGGTTTTGCCGGCCGACGAATCATATAATCTTTCTGGTATTTCTGTCCCTTTATTATCGGTTTTCGAACACATATTTACGTGCTTTCAATTTTTTCTCTTGTAACAAGAAATTGGAAAAAATTAAAAAAATTTCACTTAATGTCAATCGAAAATTTCTTTTGTTGTATAAAACGTCAAAAAAAAAAACTGCTTGCTTAGTTCCGTTTTTAGATTTTTCAATGGTAACTTCGATCATATAAATGCAATATTTAACTCAAACAGTTCACAATTGCTTTAATTCCACAAATTTACGTATGCGACTTTGTTCTTTCTATTTTAAACAAGCTGCGCGCTTAAACTGGGATGATGGGACTTGACGCGGACTAATGTTTTTATTTGTTATGTACATTTTTATGTACATTATTATTATTATTATAATTAATTGAACCAGAGAAATGAAGTGTTAAAGCAATAGCATCCACGGCTGTCGGTTTCAATGCAAACTCAACCGCACTTGTGATTTGAATCCGCGACTATTGAATTGTTATTCGACTACGCAGATAGATAAATTTTTGTATATGAATTTTTTACATACAAATTTTAATACAAAGGTTTTCATAAATAAGTTATGTATGTATGTTTTTATATATTAACTTTTTTTATATACAACTTTTATATAAGAGTTTGTGTACAAATTTTATTTTAGATATATAGTTTTGTTTATTTATTTTTTTTTTTCTGATAACTTGCATATATGTTTTTTTTTATATATAAACTTTATACATACATATAAAAATTTCATATCTATCAACTGAAGAAGTTGACAATAAGTTAATTTTGTCCTTCTGCTTGGAGCGTTGAGCGTTTTTATATATCTAAAAATAGTTCGCAAAATCGAAATCGGTCCGCTTCATATAGTCCGTAGAGCGTAAATTCTGTTTGTCCATCCATATGTCGAATTGAGGTTAACTTTCTGAAAATTGTATACTTTGACACTTGTAGCCTTATTTCAATTTGGAAAGTATTACCCAAATCGCCTGACAATTTTGACGAACTTTACAGAGGGAACCTTTTTTTTTTTTTATATTATATAACTAATCAAATACGGACTTTAACAGACATTAATCTGGACTATTGTACAGATAAATGAAAATATGTATATATGTATGCATATATATATTTATATATATGTATGCGTATACAAATGAACGTATATACCCATATATATGGACTTATATGCGTATGTATAGCCATAAATACATCTACATATATATACATAAAAATACATATATATATATAGACATGTATTCCTTGTAAGAACTTATAAGTTAAATAAAAACTATTACGGGAAAGTATTGCACATGCATTGCACTTAAATATGATCTTAATCTAATTACTATTACATAATCAAAAATCAAGAATTTTGCCGGAAATTTTCTTTTCGTTTAATAATAATAAGCAAATTATCGTTAATTTAGTTTGTATAACGAATCGTAAAAGATTTTGTCGAAGAAATCTCGAATCAATTCAAGTTAAACTGAAAGCAGATCTAAATAAAATGAATTCAAATTTTTAAGCATAATAAATGATTGATTGTCTGCCCTCAATAATGTGCTCTAAATGAGAGGCAATGATTTTGGCCGATCTTCTACTACATCACTTGCTTGCACTTATCTCTCTCTCTCTCTCTCTCTTTCTCTCTCTCTCTCTCTCTCTTTCTCTCTCTTTCTCTCTCTCTCTCTCTCTATCTATCTATCTATCTATCTATCTCTGTCTCTCTCTCTCTCTCTCTCTCTCTCTCCCTCTCTCTTGCTCACTCTCTCTTGCTCACTCTTACTCGGAGTTTGTAAATTGATTCAAAAATTTTTTTTTCCCACGATCGCACATTATCTGCATTGACAAATTCTTAGTGATTGACGATTCTTTCAAGTCCACACTTTTTTGATTGAAATGCGAACGCTTGCTGCCTACTTGTAATACGCAGAAGGCATAGATAAAGATCTCAATACTTTCTTTCTCAAGACAAACTCGCTTCATAGTAATGTTGGAAAAATTTTCTTACTTAAATTTTTTTATTAATAAATTTTTTCTTTTACTTTATTGTGATTGTTTCATAAAAAGTTTACAATAAATTGTTTTTGACTTTTACCTCTGCATTCGCTGATTATGATTAAAGTGTGAATAATCAAATCTATTAAAGCAATTCTTATAGAAATTTTTATAATTTTTATTCCACAATTTTTATAATATCCTCTGTCGATTAACATTTCCGTATATTGTTATTGTAATGATCTTTTAGATAAAGCACAGCAAACACAAAATCTACACAATCTACAGATTTTTATATTCCGCTTCTTCTTCCTTTTTTTTTTTTTTTGAATTTTTATTTTTAAACCGTAACTTCAAAGTTTTCAACCGTTCTCAGCGGACATATTACTTGAAATGTTCGCATTTACGTGCAACAAAAACAATGCTGCCTAATAGTTGTAGTAATCACTTGAGTGACTTTTCGAGACCCGTTACCTCTGCGTAAGTTCAGGTGTAACCATATACTTGCGTTTGTGTGTGTGTGTGAACACACATATATATGATATTTGCGATTTTACAGACGAGACCAGAAGAAAAGAAGATGAATTCGCAACTTGTGTCATTTAGTGTATTGCAGTGAAAGTGTTTTCCCAACAAGTCAACAACTCTATGAATATGTATTTGCACACATACGGTCACACATACAGGCCTGTGAACGTAATTATTAGTTGCTTGACTGATTTTTTGTGTAAATGCCTTCACGAAAAATCAGTTAGTTAAAGAAGAAATACATTTCTTGTGACTCAATGTGAAATGAATTATACACAGTTTGTTTGATCTTTATATTCTCATATTAAAGAAACTCTATCCAGCAAACCAAAAGAGAGAAATTATATTAAGTTAACGTCGTCAGTTTTAATACCCTCCACTTCCCATATAGTGCCATATATTTAGTTAAAAGTACACCTGCTCTTCTCGTTCGTGCGTAACGCAGATTTTTTTGCGGATAATCGGATTCTAGTCTGTCTTCGTTGAAAGAAACCCAAGTTTGTTTGTCCAGGCTTTTTCCATATTTCCTTAGCAAATGGGTTAGCGTTTCCAGGTGGCCGTGATTTGTAAAGGCTTAAGGGGATACGTCCAGCAATCCTACATATAGCTCAATAGTCTCCATTCTCCGCCGAACTAATTAATTCGCTTAATAATGATCAAAATATTTCCCCCATTTCCCCCGAGCACGACGATCGCAAGATTCGCGCCCATAAGCTTATCCCCATGGAAGAAGCTACAAGTAACGATCTCTTTGCAACTAATGACCTACGGAGTATAAATCTTAGGCTTCTGAATTTTATTGCTTTGATCGTCTTTCCCAATAATAGTAGGCAGATAAATAGACGAACAAACGGACAAGGGTCTCTAAGCTTTCCCATACTTATCATGACTGAGGTAAGTATGCTTTTTCTCTGATTGGAATAAAGTATACGATCTTCTGATTGTTTATAACAATTGTCGCGAAGAATTCGAGACGATTTATCAAAAGTTATTATCCCTTTTCTTTACAATCAATAAGCAAGCTGAGGACTTGCGCAGCACGGATGTGTCAATTTATTGACGTCCGGTCACTGGCAAATCCCCTCTGGAAGGGCTATGGGTAATGCAATTTCCATTCCATGTGACAGCTGTGGAACTGCTGGAGTCTTACAACAGACAGCTAAATATTTACCTCAAAATGTAGAGGCGTTTGTTCATAACAAGTGTACGGATTTATTCGCCTTAGCTTGACTGCGTTGTGCATACGTTGCTCTAAACATTTGCACTGAATATCACCCTGACATCTGAATTTGGATTTGAACTTTAAAGTATTGTAAAGCTCTGTGTTGTTGAGTTCAGTTCAAGTAGAAAATTTGACAAGACGTAGCACCTTCCAAGAATCTCGTCAATAGACAACAGTACTAAGACTTGTTACTTTGTTAGACCTGGTTTTTAAATATTGAACGATACAGTCACCTTATGTCCAATTACTGATATTAAATTAATTACTCATTCATATGTTCAGGATGTTTCTAGAAAATTCACAATCACCTTCTACCCTTTATCTAGCTTACTTGAGAAGCCGACTCATACACTTAAACTTAAAACTTAAACTTAAACACACTTCTATTCTATTAATACCACCCAGTAAAGGCATTTATTAGTCCACTTATATTGCCGATTGCCATCTGAAATCGTTTACCGAATGCCCTTTTTTTTACTTCTACTTATTAGAAATGCGTTGGAAAAATTTTTTTATTCCTACCCAGATATGCAGGGAAACAGTAAGTGGTTAAAATACATTTGCAATAATAAATGATCATTGAGTTAAAAAATAATGTTACTAATAAGAAAATTATATCAATTCGGAGAAATTCGCATCAGCACTCAAGAAGCATTTTAATAAAGCAAATTGAAACAAAAAGGGGATAAACTACTGGTACATTAAGTGACTGTAAGCAGAGCAGAGATACAGCTGAGTTTGAAGGCGATTCACAAATCGAAAGCATAGGCTTATTTTCCGTGAATTGCATACCTCAATATTTCAATTAAATACTTTTTCAATAGTTAGACCAGAATTTGCCTTGCGGAAGGCTTAAGCGCTTGTCTTGTTCACGGTCGAACGTGCTCAACAAAAGATTAGTGCTTACTTGAAATAGATCGCTAACAGAGCGAATGTGAAGATGTTTGGCGATTTGATCATAACGACATGTGTCAAAAAAAATGCAATATAAAGTCAATCGACCACATGAAAATATACCGGGTATGAGAAAGTAATGAATACGGCTTTCGAAAGCCTTTGCTATTTAATATATGTTTCTAAGAAAGTTTTAACCACCCGGTCGTTTAAAAAGCTTTTGACAGATAAAGTTTGCGTTTTTCATAAGAAATTAGCAAACTTGAGTAATTACTGTTACTTACCCAACTTGCGCTCAACCCCTCCTGAAAAACTAAAACAGATAGGCGATAAGTCCTTTACCGAAATCCATTTTTTAACTTATGTGTGGAAAATTTCGCAGACCTATGCTGATATGGTTGGTGGCCACAAGATATGATGAAAATGCAAGCATGATGGTGATCGGTATATATATATATATGTATTGAAAAGAAAATTTTAACTTACGTTTTCGATTACGAAAATGAAATTCGAATGCGTCGCTTATTCGCTCACCTCACTCGTTATTATGCTGTGGTAGTTGAAAATTGTATTTAGAATAACATTATCATACCCCATCGCTTACGATAAATGCGAATGTTATGTAAGATGAACGTCATCATCGTGGTTAACTTAATTGAAGCGAAATTAATTTTGTAGTGTGCAGCAGACATAGGCGTATTTTATTTACCCATACATTTTCAAAATTATGCATGATCTTGTTAGGTTAAAGACTTTGAAAATTGCTTTTGGTTTTTTTGTCCCCTCCTTCGCTTGGTTACATCTTCTGCATTTGCGTGTTGTCGCAAATAGTGTAATTACGCCTAAACGTTTTCGGGTAAAACACAGCTTGCACAATATAACTACCATCACAGTGCTGTGAAAAAATGAAAAGCAGCTAAAAACTGTATAGTTAAGAAGAGAATCAGTAAAATTGGACCTTTTGCCATCTAAAGGCAACTTATCCGAGCCGGATGCTTCCGAGTTCTGCACGCTGAGCTTCTTTTGGTTGTGCTGATGCCTTATCTTGACAATGGATTTGCTTGCTGCACGATACGACGCAAAACCAATTTCCTCTTTTGCCGCGACACACGTGACTTTTCGATTCCCTTTCTGTCTTTCGATCGGACCATGCAGCATTTTCTTGATGGTTGAATCCCCGGTGCGATGTGAAGTTCAGCTGATACTCCTTTGGTACACTTTTACTTGTTCTGTCATTATTTGCTGCGTCACCTTCAGATTTGCTTTTATGCAGTGGTCTTGTAGCTCGATATCATTGCATTCTCACCAGACGCTTATAGGTGAATAATGCCACTCCTTTGAAAAATCAGTAGGAATTTCCTTAAACATTTGAACCATTCATTAAGGGGCGCCTGAGCGGACATGTCAACATGTAGACTGCGAAAAGCAGTTTACAAGGTTTTTGGATCTGTTCACACTTTACAGAAATAAATGTCTAATCTCATTAACTTTAATCGTATCTATGACGGACCCACTTTTTCATCGAATATTATCTTCTTACAAGAGAGGGACCTTATAAAATCAGAAACACTTACACATTTTAAGAGTCACTATGCACCGCTACGCCACCTAGGCGTGGCTATATATTTCACGAATTACAAAATGCTTAGTCCACTTAAAATCTGTAAAGAGGGAATCAATTGTGGACACAACTTAAGTGGCCTAACTCGAACCATGTACATTCTGTCACAGTTTTATATTTAATTTAAAATCTTTAAAAAAAAACATTTTTTTTTCTTTATTTTAAATTCTATAAAACAAACACACTTAACCCATGACATACTCATCTGATAACCAGAAACAACTTAGCACAAGTGATTGCTAATAGGAATGGTTCGCAATTCCCACTAGCTCAAGCCATTAAACGGAGGATATAAAAAAAACACTGTGAGATGTCATTAAAAGCATATATATAATGATCGTAATATCGAAAATTACACATCTGCTTAATCAAGGCAGGTCCTTCCCCCGTTTGTGAGCAACCCGTTGCAACCCTCGGTGCGACGAGTGCAAAAATCGAAATTGAAAATTTTTACTTGACGCATACAACTAACAATTTTTTTATGAGATAAGCGGTCTCTTCAAAATTGAGCAAAACTTGAATTCGCGTAACATTCCAAAGTGAACAGAATGTTCGATAATAGGGTCTATTGACTCCACTTACTACCGGCTTTCGTCGTTGATGGCAATCGGATGTGTAGAAGTTGGGTTACTACAGTACAAAAACAAGTGAAAACATTATAATCGAGCTAGACCGACTATTAACCGCCTTATTTTTAGGCTTTTACGAAACGCTTCAATTGATGAAACCGAGTTATTGCAACGATTGCTCTTCCTATCGCAGAATCTCTGATTGCTGTACTTCGAATCACTGGCTTGTACTGATTTTTCTTAGAAAATTTAAGAAATAAAATCTTATGGCCGTCTGAAGATTAATTTTTTTTAAATTTTATTAACTGTGTGCGGCCAATCCATATCGCGACCTAAAAGATCTATTGTACTCGTCCGTACTCCTAGCCTTATAGTGTTAGCATTTTAGCGCAAGACAGTGTCCGGCTTTGTAAATTGTTCGACCCAAGCTTAGTGCCTGATTCTGCACATTCACATAGAATGTGACATCTAACCGGTCCCTTGACCTTGCAAGAATCGATATCAGAAATACCCATGTGTTTCAGGTAGTATCTAAGGGAATTATGACCCGTGTAAAGGCATGTAATCAGGCTTGTCGTTCCAGTAATTTATGTGCTTGCTGTTGGCACTCACAGGCTCAGGAACTGTCATGGTCCCTTGGGCCCGTTTATTAATTAGATAGTTAGCTCTTTCATTGCCCTCTATACCCAAAGGGCCGGGCGTCCGTATTAAGTGCACATCATTGCGCTTGCCAATGCAAGGTTTGACAATACTCCAATACGGCCCAAGATTTTACTGTTTGCCCTTTCAAGACCTTTGAGGCGATTTGACTGTCAGAGTGCAGAATGCACAGATCATGTCTCTCCTGCATTGCCTTCTTATGGGTTCAGTGGCACATATAAACTTTCAAATCATCAAATAACAAGCTTCATTAAAATGTGGCGAAAACTGCGACCTATGGATTCAAAGAGCCACGTGGACGCTTAAATTTCGGGGACTATGTAGGTTATCCCAAGTCCTGTTTACTTTGCCCTGAGCAGAAGTAGTGAAAGGAAAGAGAGATTTTCTTTCTTTTCCTTATTCTTCTTCATTGCCTATTGCCTTAACTTTCCTTGCGGATTAACTTGAAGTAAATTCTCGGGATTATAAGTGACTTTAAGATTAACGATAAATTATTTTAAAGAATAGTATAAAGAGAATTTCCTCTTGTTTGTTATTATTAAACCACTCATGTATATGTTATGTATAGAAATGATATCTAAAGACCTACAAACGACGGCACCAACAACAACTAGAAAGTGATTATTTGCTAAGTTCATTACTTAATTGACACGTGAACTGCAAGCAAGTTATTTCGCCATACAATAGAATTCTCCATTACATGGACGACACCTTTTGTCACTTGCACTTTTTATTATTATACTCGTTGTTCTATAATCGCAGATACACCATATATGTGCGTATATGCACATATGTTTATATATATATATATATATATATATATATATATCTAAAAACCTGTTAAATTAATTATTCCCGTAATTGTGATGGTCAATTCAGTTTCTTCTCTCTACTGTGCCCTTTATTTCAAAATACAATTCGTAGCAAGCAAGTGAGATGATTGGCCGATGTCTATTGTCCGTTCAAAAAGAAAAGAGAAAAAAAAAGTATACTTAGCCTATACGCACACAGCATGGGTTTTGTTTTACTCAGATTGTTAATTAAGCCCAGCTAAGGATACTATTTACGCATCTTCTACTTTAAGAAATCTCTAGCTTAGCCTATAAAGCAAAAGTAAATATTTAAGATTCCTTTTCGGAAATTTTTTTTTTATTTTGTTAATGTCAATCTCTGTGTAACAATTTATTTGCCACAATTATTTCCTGTTTTCGTGTTGATTGCTATATAAAAACAGGGGCTGCTTTACATGAACTTGTCGTCGTGCAATCTTTTTTGCCATCCTCATCTCGTGTAGCTTTTACTTTTAATAACCTTATGATTATTTCCTGCCCAAAATTAAAGTTTTTTTCTTGTAAGCCTGAACTCACCTGCATATATGGTTTTCATTCCTTTCAAGGATATACAAGGGTATACAACATTTTTTTTGGTTGTATTAAGCGAAAAAAAAAAAAATTTTTTTTTAAATTTTTTTTTATTTTTTTATAAATAATAAATATATATTTACAATCAATAACAAGAAAAATAAATAAATGAAAAAAAAAAATGATTATTTTTTAATTTTAAAAGGGTGAATATGACAGCCACACAAGTAACGTTGTTTTGGATAATTTACATCCATCCATAACTCGTCGTATAGATGAGATTAATCCTATCGCAACATATGTAGAAGCGTCAGCCAATAGCCGTGCTACGGAAACCGCTACGAATGATGTCTCATCGGCATCCGTTAATAAAAGTGTGGCCTGCAGTAGCAGCAACAGTCCGACACATGAACGAAAGAAATGTAACGAAATTCAACAAACAAGCAATGATAACAATTTAATTGATGATTCCAATGACCATTTGGATATGAATTCAACGAATAAAGCGCATTGTTGCCTGGCGCCTATGACAACGATTTCGCCTACAGTGTCTTCCACAGCAGTAGCGACGCTATCAACGACCGGTACGCATTTTAAACAATAAACTTGAAGTGCACAAAAGGCGATATTTCACTTTTCCTTTTTCTCTTTCTTCATTAAGATCTGGCACGAGATCAATGGTATGCCCATCATGTTCATCATCCCTCAACGCATGGCCAACACCATCATCATCCGCATCCGCATCCGCATTCGCACTCACATTCGCACTCTCAGCAATTATCCGATGAATTTGTCATGTATGCACCCGCTTTGCCTACGAGTAGTACCAGTTCGCCAATAGGTAAATTCGGTATAGAAAGCTCAACGGAAGGCTATTTGAATGCCAGATATAATGGTAAGTAAGCATTTAAAACCTTCTTCCAATAATATACGACATCATTAAATAACAAATTCCTTCATGTATATAAAGCCTTAGGAGAAACTTTATAACCGACAAATTGAGTCGTAGTCTTTTACTTAACGCCTTTGCACCGTATATTATAAACTCACTCATAGAATTCTTATAGCCTAGCCTAGGGATAACAACAGGGATATCAACTGCAAAATTTATTGAATGTTTTAACCCGTAAACCATTTAAAATTAAGTCGATTTATCTGATTCCAAAAAAATATACAAAACTTCAACAACTGCCCAGTATTGATGGAGTGATGGCTATTTTGGGGGAGTGTTGAGCTTTTCATTAAATTAAAAAATATTTCAAAGGAGCAAAAACGGTTATTAAATACCCTACACCATTGCACTAGTCATTTACTATAATTTATATTTACTTTTGTGATAAAATTCAAAAATAGACCTTTGCGTACTTTTCAAGAGACTTGCATACGGAAAGTGCCTTGAAATTGTGGACTGATCTGATTCGAATTTAATAAAATCAATTTTCTTGCCAAGGATGTTAACAAAATATTTGATTTTGCTGGCAAGTAAAGGCTTACCATTCAAGGAAAACCCTTGCATGTAGTAGGATCCCCAAAAGTGGACGACCGTGGTCGAAATTTGATACAGTTAATCTCTACGTCGATTTACTCTTATAAGAATTTTCATTATAAGCAAGTAAGAACTCTATAGTCGGATAAGGCCGATCAGAAAATATTCTACACGATTTCGCCTAAGATATTTCCCCACTTATTTCGGCGAAAAAACGCCAACTATTGCACCTTGTTTTCTATGGAAAGCCTTCCATGGAAGAGCGTCCAAACCGTAAACTAAACAATCTAGGCAATGAGACTAAATCTATCAGTATGATAAAGGGCTGGACAGCTGTCAGTTCATTTGACTGTTACACTTACATCCACGCAAATATACATATGTCCTAAAGACATTTTTGGTGGACAAGCTTGCGCAAACTGCAACAAGGATAAATTATTATATGTGCTACTTCGGCCATTGAGTTGTCGCAAAAGCGTGCATGAGTGCATGAGATGAGTTTAACCAGTGAATTAACCAATTAATGAGATGTGTATCGCCTTTGTTGAGCCCGATTGGAGCTTTGTTGTCTATATTCACATCATTCGCAAAGGAATATTACTAACAGGTAAAGCCGGGGGCGAGATTTAAATCGAACATAACCTCCTTAAATGAATTAAACTGTTTGGGGTTACAAAATGGACTTTCGTTTGTTCTGCGCGCGTCGCTTGTATTGTGAAAAGGCATATTAAGCTTTTTCGAGCACGCGCAACACCAACAATGACTTCAGATAAACTTATCTCTTATTATATCAAACGATTCTAAACGATTTTCTCATTCTACTTAAATCTGTCTGTCCGTCTCTCTGTGGTCAGTCCATAGGTTACAGAAAATTTAGCGCAAGAGCGTTTTAACACATGGACGAATTCTAGTCAGAGTGAATTTGATCGAATCATTCTTCTGACTAGCAACCATATTTGACTCTGCGATTTGAAAAAGTCCTTAAGTGGGAAAATGAGTGAAAAATAATGACTGTTAAACGATAAGTGTATAGTTCCAATAATTATTAATTATTAAACCCGGAATTAAATTCAATTTTTATTGTTTCATGATCCAATAAATAAAAGTATCATGCAGGCGGCTTCCCGCGCATAAGCAATGGATTATTGGAATTAACTGGTGTAGTGTATTTAACAATCGACCTTGCTGAAATATTATTGTTACTATGTATGAGTATAGCACAATATATCTTCCATATTGAAATGTTTATTTAAAATATTTTGTTTATTTAAAAAAAAAACATCCTTTTATTTAGTTTTTATGTATCGTTTGTGTAGGTTTTTCATTTTAACTAAGTAAGTTTAACGATAATATTTATATATTTCATAAACACAAAAAGCGAATCAATAAGCCTGAAGCACTATCTTGTACGCTTGCCTTCGAAAAACTTTTTAATGAAATTTTGCAAAAGCCAATATATAAGACTATAACGTGCAACAACCCTCCCCCATTAACGTTCGAGTTAGAATAAAGTCTTGCATAATTTTATACATGCAACCGGACTATCGAATTAACAAAATATTCCTTCAATCGTTTCATCTACAAATGTAATGCGATTTAATATCCACCTTTATGTGGTGTATAGCTACGGGTGACGTGAATGCTCAATCCAAAAGAACGCAAAACTTCTCGATCGAGCCCTCAAAATTTGAAACGTCCCTCTTCGTTTTATACCATTGTCGAGTATTTGAAAAAAGAAGAAGAAACACTAAAGAAATCTCAATATAATATTAAGCCTTAACAATGATCATCACTGACAGTCCTACGATCCAATTTAAAAAAAAAATGAATAAATTTTGTAAGAGCAACATATGAAGAATCGCTACCAACAAATGCACAGTCAATGTGATTGTGGTTTAGCATCGTGGCTTAACCTCACTTCACGCATTAGCACAGCAGGCTATTTAAGCGTGAACGGGCATCTCACAGAGTGTGGGACGATACCTATAAACTAGTGAATTAACTGGACGTCTGGAATAATTGAAGACAAATTTAAAGTCAATGGACAGTAAACCCATTCTGAGGAGTCTTGAGGTTTTTTACCTCCTCTAATTGTTCGCTATTGGCAGTGTTTGAAAACCACAGCCACCACGATGCTCCCACAAAGGCCGTGACCAACAGTCAGCACTTACTAGCACAGTTACTAAATTCCCCTCACAAGAGGTCCTCGAAAGAGTATATTCGTGAGCGGACCCCTGAGCCCGATGGAACTTACATTTAGACTATAAAGCCTTCAGCATTACTTTACGCGACCGTAGTCACTCTCCCCTTTGGTTAGCCTAATGCCTTTGCCTTGATATATACGCAAAATATTGTCTGCTTCCCTTGCAAATTAACAACTGGATTTGGATATTTTTCCAAATCATCCGCTCACTATTTTCAACAAAGAAAAACTTTTAACCTTTCAACCGCTACTTGACGTGGATAATCAGACCACTTTTGCAAGTTCTCTCTACAGGCTTTCTCAAGAATATAGCAACCACGAAGAGGCTAATAAATGACCATGAAAATCTTGTAGGAATCGGGAACGTATTGTGCTTAAGAAATATCAAAGACTTATTTTCAGGGAATTATCAACCAAGTGACTTATTTTCAGATACCCTAAGAAATTCTAAAAGTAATTCTTTCAGCCAGAAATTAAACAAGTAAGAAAGTTATATTCAGCGGATCTTGCCGGATCTTGCATACCCACCACTATGCTTTCCGCATTCTACGCTCCAACTTCTTTCATTTGATACCCAGGTCGCTGCTATTATTAAGAAAAAGTTAATCGCGGTATCTACCTTAGATCATTTTATACTTAACCCATTTTTAGGCAGATAATTTATCGTCATTTGAGCAGTGTACAAAATAATTTTAAACATTCTATATTGTTTGCCTTGTGATAAATAAGCATAAAACCCGAAAAAATTGGAAAATAAAATTTAATCACTTGTAGCTTTATGTGAGCACAGCCGATTTTTCCCAGTTTTGTATATAAATAATAATAGAATTTTTCGTAGAGTAAATGGGGAAAATTTCAGTCTATCTATTATGGTTTGTGAGTAATAAGCGAAAGCCCACAAATTTTTGTTAAATAAAATGGAGCTGCGTTCTTTTTATGCTCTACTGCGGGTCTCTGGGTGGACCAATTTGGCTCATTTTCAATACCAATCTGCGCGCAATGCTTCGACCAAATTTGAAGTCTATATTTTCATTTTTGCGACCAGGAGAGTGCCAACAACAGACGCACAGATGGACAGACATGGCTTAATCAATTTAGAATTTCACGCTGATCAAGAATATATATATACGTTAAAGGATCTCTAAAACTTCCTTTCGTCTGTTACCTACATTGTGAAGCAAAAAACCAAAAGCATTGCACCCCCCCATCCTTCAGTGATGGGTATAAAAAATTATTATTATTATTTTATATGGTTTTCTTATCAACGAATATGTTTTCTATTAAGCAATATTGTACGCACATGTATACTTAAATTATGTTTAACAAAAGATAACAATTTTGACTACATTTTTACTAACCGATGTAATCAAAAGGAGAAAAAAAAAGAAAAAAAAACTCAAATCTATTTATTGCAGTTAATGTTAAAGGAGTTCGTCATGAAAGAACTTCATCTTTTTTCGACATTCCCGCTGTGACGCACCCATACTGTTACAGGTAAGTTTACATTATGCATGTTAAAATCTCTCTTCTTCGCTACAGTGGCTTACGCACACCCATATACATATATTATCACATAAATTGAATGTTTTGATGATTGATTCTTATTATATGAAAGCTTAAAATATTAAAGTTGAATACTTTTACTTAAAAAAAAAAAAATATATATATATATATACATATGTATACATATTAAAATATTTCGTACACTTCGTATATATGGTATGCGTTTTATATCGTTTCATGTCTAACGTTTGACTCGCCTCTATAAAAATGAAAAAAAAAAAAAAAAAAAAAAACATAAATCGTAATAAAAAGATTTCCATCATCACCACCTGCAGGGATTTTAAAGAAAACCGATGACGGTAAGTTCAAGATAAAATGATTTAAAGTGAAACCTGATGTTTAAAATGTTGTTCAATTCATTTGTATCAATTTACTGTAATACATCCATCTCGCTCGCTACATTATAGTTCTCACTTGTTTAAAGCTTAAGTAAAATTCCTGCCATAAGGCAAACGCGTAAAACTTTTTTCTTCTCTTAAAAAATGCAATTTTTATTTACACAATAATAATATAGAAGTAAGCTTCGACTCCGTAATGCCTTACTATACTATACTATACATATACCTTTCTATGCACATATTTCAAAACATGCAACAGTCCGTTTTGTGCCACTACCGCCAGTTGGCAATTCGTTTTGTCAAAACGCTTCGAATACCTACTGAAAGAATCTATGCTTGTCGGTCTATCCGGTCGGCGTAATTTGTATGGCAAGCATTCTAAAAACCTGAAATATTAAGATATCAACTTTAAATTTGTGATTAACACACAGTGCTACTGATAATTAGCAAATTGATGGAAAGACATGACTATAGTACAAGCCGAAAATGCACATCTCTCCTTCCGAAAGCAACAAAAAAAATGAGTTTTTTGCTCGTTGCTTACTATAAACGTTGCAACGTTAAAGCTATCTCCGCCTATTCGATGGATGGTGCTGCGACGTGCAGAGGTCAGACTAGTATCGCTAGTATCTCACTTCTTGTTCAAAATGGGCAGAATAAAATATTCAGCTACAGCCGAATGTCAGTTTCTGACTTGCTTCTCTCCTATTGTCATGGACTAAGCAGATGCCTTGTACGCTGGGGTTATATCGCTTCTTACCGCTTTTTTGTATGGTTTACCGCACCAGGAATCAAATTTGAGTAGCACTTCTACATATTACTGCTGCCTTGGCCTCAATCCCAAATCCTATTGGCCTGTTGGCGCCTTACTTTAGCATCATCTCATTCTCGGCTTGTTACCAAAATCTCGTAAGCGAGTCACATAAAAGGGCCGAATCGAACCCTCACCGCAATCCTCGTTACGTTCATTTCGCAAATTGGGCTGTTAGACGCGTTCGTCTGCTCGTCCGTTTCATTTTCTAGCTTGAAAATGATGATTAACTCGGGATTATATATGGTTTCTATTAAAGATCGCTCCTAATAGAACTCCATCTTCAACCGCATTTCAAGGGCAATCTCTTTTTCCCATTGATCGCGAAAATAATCAATTCGTATCACGAATTATTCATCGGCCTTCACCGCTCTTCTTACCTTCCGATATTATTATAACGGTTTGAAAAGTCGTTTAGATCAATTGCGATCGTTCGTTCTATTAATGAAATCATTGACCTAAAAATAGGACTTGCAATAACTTGAGGAAAGAAATCGTCGCTCTTTTCGATAAGATTTACGATTAATGTACTGAAGTCACGTGAAATTTGATGATTTGATTCGTTTTCGAATATACGTTATACGCGATCGTAGAGTTCATCCATCAGTGGCTGCAAGTGCGCTTTGCTTTTGAAAATCTTTGAATCTATGGATTTCCAATTGTATGTAAATACAATTTTCCCCAAGTAAAGGAAAATATTGTAAAAATGAGTTCTAATACTATATATAGTTCGCGATTGAGAACAAGAGCTAACACTACATTAAGTTAAATAGTTCCGCACAGAAATATGTAGCCAAACCGTATAGATCATTCTTATATCCGAATAGCAAATGAAAAGCATCTGAACTACATACGCAAGACGTTTTCGAATCAAAATCCGCTTCGCGGACTTGGCGTTTTTTGTACGTGGTTCCTGCTTGCAATCAAAAGATCCCTTAATGCTCTAAGTGCTAGACCTCTAAGTTCTTGTTTTAAGTTTTCAGCAAAAATTCGCTCAATAATGTTTGTATGTTTACCGGTACAAATTATGAGAGCAACTATCAATGATGGTCTAAAAAATACTAAGCCTTCAAAACGTCTACCATTATATTCAAATATACTTTTGTTTAAAATCTGCTAAGTCATTAGAATGAATATATTAAATAAATTCATATATATTATCTAAGAGATCAACACATCTAAAAAATATTAAGCCCTCAAAAAATATATCATCAAATAAATTTATATGTATGCTCTTCTAAAAACTAGTAAATCTTCGCAAAAAATGTCATATAATGAATTCATACATGAAATATAAAATCTTTGAGAGACTTATCTATATTATGATTTAAAAACTACGAAGTCTTGGAAATACTCTTCGATACCAATAAGTATACGTACAGGATGGCGAAAGAATATTAAGCTTTCAAACTCCTTTTTATATGTTCCTGCAGTTTGGGGAGACCGACTAACGCAGATCCTTTTCCACATTTACCCTACATTGATCAGAAAATTCCTGCGGCCGTTACTTTCCCAAGTGATAACAACAAATTTACAAAGAACCATAACTGAGATGTAAGCTTCAATCCTAGGAAAGCCAACCAAATCCAAAGCCAAGTTTATCTTTTTTTTTTCTTAGGCTAGATATCCCCAAATGGTCTCAGTACAATCTTTGCCTCCTGTGGCAAATTGCAAACACTTTTATAAGTTTAATGCTTTATTTATTGACGTAGGGTATAGAAAATTGAATTATTGGTATTCAATAGGTGCGGAATTAAAAAGAAAAGAAATTCATTCAGCACAATTTACTTATGCAGCGCGCTAATCCAATTGATAAGAATATTTCCCATAACCGCCAGCGTAACACGCTGATGAATAATGAAATTGGTTTCTCAGTGAAATGTCAAGATAATCCAACCGCAAAATGTATACTGATACGTTTTGAATTTTAAAAAACAAGACACTTTACGTGAACGAGTGTTTGTGTATGCAAATAGCTCTTTAGAAATATGAAATCAACCGATAATCAAGTAACATATTCAACAAAAAGTAATAATACAGTATATACACTTCTTGTTATATAGATATAGAAGGTATAGGATAGATGTATGTATATCTTCATATTAGGTAAACAAACAAAATTTATTTGCTTGTAAAATCACGTGCTGCATAAACTATAAGCATAAGCATATTATATATTAATATGCAACATGAAGCTCACTCTTCTCGGCTTCTCCTGTTCATGCATCATAATCCTTCGGGAATGTTGGCCATTTAACCTTACATTTATTGTGTATTTGAAATGGTATAAAATAAAATTTATTAACATCAATGATGCAACGCGACTCCATTAATTCAATAGATAGAAACAAAATTCGTAATGCCTGCCCATCTCTCCTTATACATACACACTCACACACACATATCTGTATAAATATGATATTAGGGAGAGAGAGAGAGAGAGAGAGAGAGAGAGAGAGAAATGAAGCGCGAGAGAAGGAGTGAGAGAACAAAAAAAAACAGTCAAATTCCTTTCTTGCCAATCTATTAGTTTTACTTAAAGCACAATATCACAAGCTGAAAAAAAGAAAACCGTATCAAAACAACAGGTATTTACTTGTTTCGGCTAATCTTTTTTTCTTCTTCTTCTTCTTCTTGTTCTTTTCATCACTCATGTATTTGTCGAGATATTAATGCCTTTTTTTTTCTGTTTTTTGCTTGACGACTTCTCGCTAATAGCTTATGCAGGCAACTCGTGAATATTTAAACGGGCATTTTGAGATTTCATCACAGACCAGCTAACGGCTCGTTTACCTGCTCCTTTCCTTCTTGCTTGCCAAACTTATCATACGTATGTATGTATGTATGTATGATAGTAACAATTTGCAGCATGAAATGTTCAAAGGGCGTTTATTCATTCTAGATATGCATACGATGTTATGTTATTGTTATTGTTGCGATTTTTCCCCCCTTTCGTTTTTTTTTTGCACTGAATAACAGACAAGTATATGTTTTGCTCATGTATTTAATTTGTATTCATTGTTGTTAAATGGTTTAATAACTTTGGCCATTTAGCATTAAAATTACGTATGCATATATGTCAGAGAGAAAGGGGTAAAATTTTTTTTCGCTACCTTTAGTAAATATGAAAACCGAATCTCATTGCTAGATAGTTGGGAGGAAGATATGAAAAGTTGTTGTTTGACGACGATACATTTACTTAAGGAACAGTCAAACATTTTCAAATCCAAACTTTGTGGTTGGATAAGGCCGACACTGAATACCCTGGACAAGTGCTGAATGAACAATGAGTCGTAAAAATGATCCTATCTAATTCATTTTTTAATCAAATTAGTCCTTGGACCATTCATTAAAATATCTCGAAATGATTCTAAATCGGTTGGGATAACAAAAGGTAGTCCTCACTGGAACCATCTGTGTTCATCCAGTTAAATTTTAAAGTACTCTTTAGCGTAGACGATGTACTGTAAAAATTATTCTCTACCAGACCATTTAAAAAAACAAGTGAAAAAGCTATGCTCGTCTTCTGACGAATCTTTGACATTCTTTATGTCAAACAAGTGCCCTGAGGTAAAAAAGATTTTGCCTGGTCCTAGGAAATATTTTTATCACATTCTACCATGGATCAATACCTTTATAGGCTGAAGGTAATCGTTTTTTGCGTACGTTTTTGTGCGCATGCCGCCCGCTGGCGCACACTTCCTCAAAAATATTTTTATCAATTTCTATATGACACTAATTTAAATTGTATAGGCGGGAGGTTGCAGTTGTTTTGGGTATGTGGTCGGTCGCCGCTTTCCGATAGTTAATGTTTTGCTGCTCTTAGGTAATATTTTTATCAAATTCTATTACAGATCAATATCCCTTATAGGTCGCAAGTTATAATTTCTTGTGTTCTTCTCGCGGAATTCTTACTAACCTTCTTTTCACCTTGGCAGCATTGTCACAAACTACCAAGAAAATTTGCAGAGAGTTGTTATATTTGGCGAACAATTCACCAACATATACTTTAGTGCTTTTGCTGATTTTTCCAAAGACCAGGGAATTAGTAAAGATATAAAGTGAGTCGAGACGTTCTGGTATATTAGTTGCTGAAGAGTAACGAAATTGCACTTCATAATAGAAGAAGAGCTATTAGAAGAATCGCTGAAGAAACGGAAATTCACTGCAAGCCATAATTTACTACAAGTTACTTCATTTCGTAAATGGTTTTTTTCTTCGTAACCTCAAAAAAATAATCAAGAAGAAGCGAGAAGCGCAGTATGAGTGTTTTTCAAGCGGAAG
Source organism: Glossina fuscipes (assembly GCF_014805625.2). Lineage (NCBI taxonomy): Eukaryota > Metazoa > Arthropoda > Insecta > Diptera > Glossinidae > Glossina > Glossina fuscipes. The sequence continues at coordinate 410,181 of NW_023998453.1, read as the reverse complement.
TTTCGTTTGTACAAGTGTAAAGCATCAGCCAGAAGTTACATTATAGAGATCCTAATAAATATTCGAAATCAGATAAGTAAATTTTGAAAGAAAGCTCAGGATATCGCAGAATTGATTATACAAGAAATGGCTAATCATTTAATTAAAGCAAATTAAAAACTAATTCCAAGTTTGTAGAACGCATTTAGATAGCAAAGTTTTCGGGTTCGATCAATTCAAAAATTCATCCATTGTTCGCGTAGAGTGAATCAGCTCAAAACGAAATTGTTTCTACATTTTCAGACGTAGTATTTGGCAGTAATCCCAGTAATGCGACTTCGTTGCAGTATGGCCAGCATTATTCCAATTCTAAAGTTGAACATCCAGATTCAACTACGCATACGCAGCTAAGCAATCACCATACGTCAACTCAAACGCATCATCACCATCATCATCATCATCATCCACATCATCATCACCATCCAAATCATACGCAAGCCCCGCATTTACATCATCACCAGCAACACACACAACTTAGCCCACATACGTCGGCTTTCAAATTCAATCATCACTCGAGTGTTTTAAATTCGACCGCCGCCAGTGTATATCAACATTATAATAACCAAACGACGGGAGCATATAGCTTGAGATCACCGGGAGATCTTTCAACTTCATTGACATTAGGTCCAGTATCGACGACAACAACAGATATTGGTGACATCAAATACGAAAGCCCCTACAATGCAGCAATATCATCAACATATGCGCTAAGACCAGGTCAAAGTGTGGACTCGTCTTCGACTGTTGTGTCATCCACAGATTCTGAATTTAAATTGGACGGCCTTTACGCTAACAACAGTAGCATTTCAACAAATCATCCGGTAGGACAAAGAAGAGGATCATTACAATTATGGCAATTTTTGGTAGCACTTCTAGATGAACCTACCACAAAGTTAGTACATTTGCTCTAATTTTCTTCAATAATTATATTATGTAATAAATAATTTTAAATTATTTAAAAAAAAAAAAAAAAACTAGCTGCATTGCTTGGACTGGGCGTGGTATGGAATTCAAACTGATCGAACCAGAAGAGGTAGCCAGACGTTGGGGTATACAAAAGAATCGCCCTGCCATGAATTATGACAAACTTTCACGCAGTCTTCGCTACTACTATGAAAAAGGTATAATGCAAAAAGTTAATGGAGAGCGTTACGTCTATCGCTTTGTTTGTGATCCTGAAGCTCTGTTTAGTATGGCTTATGGTCATTTGGGTGCTATAAGTTCAAAGAGTGAGCAACCACATCAACTTCATCCAATATTAGGCAGTGAGAGTTCCATTAAAAATGCCAACGAAACTGCACGCGACATTGCCGAGCCCAGTAGCTTAGAGGAAAGCTCTAATCGTGGTAGAAGCCAATCGTCAATTAATGAAACTTCGGCAGCCTTCTCTTCGAAGCTTATATATGGATCGGAGAATTTCCACCGTATTTAATAATCGTTCGATAACGTTGTACATCAAACTTGAAGCGTGGAAGGTAAAGTACATTTTATTAGCTTCCCAAGTTTGAGGAAAGGAAAAAATTAGTTTGATTTTTACGGGAATAAGTAGTCTCAGTAGTTCCAGTTTATTCGTAAGAATCTCGAGATTGGCTATTCATCGCATATGAAGGGAATCCTTTTTTATACAATTATCGAAATTTTAAAGCCTTTTCCTTCTTTTATTATACCCTACAATCCCTATGGTATAGGACATCTTACTTTTTCGTCCACTCCTCATACAATGCCTTATTTTCAAAACTCGATATATGGAAAAATATTGCAATTTTTAAATTTTTTCGAGAAAACTCGTTGTGTAATAATATTTCTTATCTAAGAAAAAGGAATCTTTGTAGGATAAAAAGGTCTAATTGTCAATATTTCATGGTGAAAATTGGTTCATAGGAGTAAATTGGCAAAGAAATCAACGTTGCAGAATTTAGACCGAGACCATATACTCTTTTGAGAACTCTTATATTTGGACCGCATAGAAGAATTCTCAAATTTTATGCCGACAATTTGTTTATGATAGTAATTCGACATAAATTAAATTGATGAAATTTGATCCACATGGGTCTACTCTTTAGACCCATTCCTTATAAGATTTCTAATGAATAGGAAGACTTTCAGAAAAGGGTTTAATTTTTAATATTAATAATAGTAACAAAATAACCAAAAAAATGAACAGCAAGGAATTTGGATCACATAGGTCTATGTTTTTGATCCTAACATACCATAAACAGCAACCCCTTGTATGAAGAGGAAATGTAATTTCATGTTTTCTACGACGAAAACTGGAAAAAAACACCATCTTTAGGAAGTGAGTTCAATTTCGATCAAATCATATGATATTTTGCAAAACACGGTCCTTCACAAAAAGTGCGAGGTTCCCTGAAAATAACATGTTATTACCAGAACAAGTGAATAACTGCACTAGGCGAAGTGATGTAGGGTACTTAATAGTCGGGCTTGTCCGACGATAATGTTCTTGCTTTCGTTTGTTTTATGTTTCATTCTACCTGTTTCCATATTTTCGAACTGATTACCATAAGCCTCATTGCTTTATAGGAAATTTTAAATATTAAGTTTTAATTCCAACAACGAGAAAGTTTCAGAACGTTTGAGAATATTTATTAATAACCTTTATAGACAAATGTAAATTAAATCGAATAAATACAATAAAACGATATGAATGAAAAACAACTACAGTGACAATCACAACAGTATGCACACAATTTTACTGAGTACCAAAAAAAAAAAAAAAAAAAGAATAATTTTTTTTTTAAGAAGCTTTCACTTTCTTTTCGGGTGATGGACCATTTTCCATTTTCTCTTTAATTTCTTCAGGATCGTTCATCTCATGCAAATTTTCGTCACATTTACGTTTTTCTGCTTTCGCTTTCTTTTCTTTAGCCATTTGTTCAATGTACGCTTTGATTTTGTCTGGTTGCGGACTATAAGCCCAATGTATTAATTGCATATGCAACTCTGTAGGTTTCCCATCTTCAACATTGAATAATTTACTTTCTTCAGTTTTGATTTTTTCTAAAATTTTCTTTATATTTCTATTGCGTACTATATCCCAAGATGTTTGATCACATTCTTCCGGATACAAAGTACGTAGATGTTTGTAATTTCCGTGCACTTTTGCCCCACCATAGACCTTAATGAACTCTGCTTGCAGTTTATCAATCGGTTCAGGTAATTCAACTATGAAATCATAGGGTAAATATGCTCGATTATCTTTCATCATATTTTCAGTTTCAAATTTCTCTAGGAAATCTTCTAACATTTGAATGCCTTCCTTAATAGATTTGATTTTCTCTTCGTTTTTAGTACCAGCAAGTACGCGTTTAGCACTGCCGATCAAACCCTTAATTGCAAATTTTTGATATTCAGGATCACGATCTTCCAAAATTCTGTAATCATTTTCAAAAAAAAAAAAAAACAAGAAATTAATGATAATTTCCGCACGCACTTGTAATATTTTGTTTAAATTATTATTTATGGAAAAGGAAGCAAACACTTGGCAAAAGCTAAACCAAAACTGGTACATTGGACAATGGGACAAAATTCAGGTCATTGCATACACGTTAATTAATCGTCATCGTAGTTAGGCATTCTAGACCATCTTTCTAAAAGTCAAAGAACTAAGAGCTTCGAGATAGAGCTCGTTAAAGAAAGAAAAACGAATTACGCGGCATGCTCGTACAAGGCCCACGTTGAGCTTGAAAGGGTTAACAAGAGATATTGAAGAGAAATTCATTTTATAAGCAAAGCAACCTTCCACCTTCTTGTTGACTCAACTTAAGAAGAATGAAAATCAAAGAAAAAACATTTTCTTGAAGACATCTCAGAATTTCGATTCATTATTGACTCGAACTTAAGGCTTTGAAGACGTCAAACTCACGAAAAATATTTCTACAATAGCTTAAAGAACATATTGTGCCCGAAAATAATCACATCCGAAAATCCGCAAGAGAAATGTTGAATTAAAGAATTTCTCGTTGTTTGGACAAAATTAACATTAATCCGAATGAATTTTTACAGTCTTTTATGACCGCTATCAACAAGTGATGATCTTATCTTAATACAAGCCAGTGAAGTTAACTCTGCGAACTTGCAACGTTTAAGGTGAAAATCATCGACGATTTTCCTCTTTTATAAGAAAAGGATGTTTCCAATACGCTTCGCTTGCTATTTCGAAAAGCCACTGGTAAGTAATTTAATTGTATATCAAGTTTTTATAAGGATTTTATCTTATGATGGGCAAATTTAGCGCATTTTCAAGACCATAGACGGTACATAATTTTCAGTTTTCTCACCTCATCTTTTGCAATCGTTAGGATTGTGACAATGAACCGATAAATGAGTATTGGAGCAAACTGACTAACTGGCTAATATTGTTTAGAATCTTGATATGCCAATAATACGTACTCGTTATCAGTGAGAAGCCTCTCTCTGGCTGTTATAGACGCAGCAATAAGCCTAACCTAAAAAATGTCTTGTGGCAGCGAAAATCCACATTTAGTTGTTTGATAACACATTAAATTTAAGGTTAATCCGCCTGAGTGGCCAAGTAGGCAAGAGTCTCGACTAGCAACTCAATGGTCGTGGGTTCAAATCTCAAGTGCGGTAGAGTTTTCAATAAAGCCGAAAGCCTTAGATGCTAGTGCTTTAAGACTTAAGTCTTAGAATTTATTCTCTGGCTGAATTTATAATAATAATAATAATAAAATTCAGGTTTTTGAAGGAAATTTTAAGTAAACCATCTTGAAAAGAACTCCATTATTATCCTAGGACTTTCAAATTGAAGAAGAAATAGTCACTAATACAGATCACAAGGCCCGAAGCAATATAAAACTTAAAAACTTGTCATTATTTTGGCATTTTTAAATGCTGCTGATTGCTTTCGACGGTTTGCGAATGGATAAAAAAATGAAAAAAAAAGAACAACAGGAAGAATAACAGTAAAGGCCGAAAATACAGAAAATACAGAAAAAATTTTAAGTAAAATATTCAAGAGAACAGCAACTATGACTTATTTGCAAAAATTCTTTATATTCTTCACAAAAACACATTACAATAGGAATGGCAGAATATATTGGCGAAAAATCTTTATCCCTCTCATCTGTCCCGTCTATCTTAGAAACGTCCCATCTATTATGTTTAACGCGTTCGGCTTAGGTAAGCAAGAAAATATTCTCAGTGCCGTGTGTATTATGTATTATGTTCCACAAGAAGCTATGGTGATGCCACCCGCATTGCACAGCATATGATTATTGTATTGCAAATCATTATGCTGTCACTATTTCTACTCGAATGGAAAACTTTATGATAAATATGCAGTAAAGAAATGTAAAACGAACAGTGCCGAAAATAAATATAAATATTCACACATATGTTCACCCGCACATCTAACAAAACTTACTAAACGTACATTTGATTATAAATTAATGTTATATATGTACATAACGAATGAAACAATAAAAAATATAGTGATTCTAATATAATGAATTTACAACCAAGAATATAAACAACCAAGAATTCTATAAACCGCTATATGACATCATTATAAATATTGAACTATTGCATATGTATATATGTATAAATCATATATAATATTCATATTTGTCTTAAAATGCAATGTAAAAATATATTGACACCTGACTGAACAAACGAATTTACGTTCAATGAAATCACTTTGGAATGTTTTAAGTTTTTCCTTCTTACTTTGTTTTACTTACTTTAAAGTAGTTTTAACAGCTTCTTTATCTTTAAAGCCCAAGCCGGGCACTGTCTCCACTTTGTCCTCTTTATCAGTTTTGCTATTTTGATTACCAGCACCGCCACCATTCTCGTCCAACCATTTCTCAAAAACGTCTATAGCTTCACTAATGTTTTTTAATTTATCTTCAGCTTTAGTCACTATAGCGAAACAAAATGTATAAATAAAATGTAATTAAATTATTTGAAGGATTTTTTGTTATTTAGAACACATACTTGATAAAACACGTTTGGCTCGACCTAGTAAACCGCGCACAGTTAGTTTCCGATATTGCATATCATGACTTTCCAAACGGATTAAAGTTTCCTCAGCCTTTTCCTTATCTTTGAAACCAAATTTTGATTCGCCATTACTGTTAACGTCAGACATTCTTAAAAAATATTCAGCGCTTGTATATTAATAGGAAATGACCAACTACAACTGAATTTTATATTCGAATTTTTTCCGAAATTTGAAATACTTAGTACCAACAACCGCTAACAAACGACAACAAACGAGCAATATGTGTTTCAGTGTTTCCAAAGGCTATTGAAAATTCTGTGAGAATTTATAGAGAGTCTTTTGTTGAGCAGCAGTAGATTAAAAGACCAATAAGCACGCACATTAACGCTTATGTCATTATATTGTTCTCGAATATTTAAATAATATGATGTCATAGAGAGGGGGAGAGAGAGAAAGAGAGACATCAAAAGGTGCAATTAATGTGATATGTACATATATATGTATGTATAATGTAATAGCGTCAGCCGTTCTTCATAGTTCTAATATTGTTTTGCGAATTAAAAAAAATCTGAATTAAAAAAAAGAATTTAAGAAAAATGTTTTCTTAAATACCCCTCTTATGAGCCTGTGACCTTGATTTCTTATGTGTTTTGTATATATAAAAGAACAAATTTGTAATGTTTCTTGAACCTAAAAAATATTTAAAGCTTATTTTGGTTGATTCATTTGATAATTTACGATAACAAATAACGTAGAATCGAAACAACTTTTATTGCATTATTATTATCAAACTTTATTTCGAACATACATATCTAGTTTACGGTATAAATTAATGGTAAGATTTACAAATATGTCGAGTTATTATAAACATAAATGGAAATAATTAACATATACATGTACTTTCTACATTCATATTTCTTTCAATCCCACGCTGAGAGTGATTTCGTTGCCTTTGAGCTTTCACATGGAATCAAGCAAAATAAATTACAATTTCATCATTAAAACAAATCAAATGATATCGGCAAAGGTTCTCAATTTTAGCGAAATCAAATTCAAATACATTTTTGTATAACGGAAATACGAAGTTGCTGTCTGCGATTTTGCGATAAATTAGTGGTTGACAAAACATTGCTTTATACTCGCGTGTTCATTTCTTCACAAAAAAAGATAGCAAAAGTGCTTAAAGTAAGCTAAAAGGAAAAAAAAGGAAAGAATAATAATCAAAGAAATTATGTTTCCCTATTCTTCACCTTTACCTTAAAATTAATGAAAAAAATTACCAGAATTAAAAAGAATTTTCATACTCTACAACGTGTGGTGGATCAAGCTGATTTTTTTCATTTTTACCGATTTTTACCAATTAAATGCGTAAAATGCAATTTTTTTTACTTGTCAAAATTAGATATGTTCTCAACTTACCCTGACGTGCCTTTTGACGGATTTGGCCACTTTTTTGTACAAATACTTGCAATGCTACTGTCAAATTCAAAGCCAACATCTTTATTTTTACAACTGAGAGTACGCTATCACAAACAGATTTACATATGGACGGAGAGGTGGGCAAACGTTTCCGCTTCAAACTTTGATACTGATCACGAATACATCTGTTTTACACGATTCTCTTCATTTAAAATCATCATCTTCGACAAAAGCATTGAAATCAATCTCAAAGTAAATGGATTATTGAGTAATGTAAAGACAAAAGATTTCTTTCAATTCACATCTACTGAACTTTAATGTCAATTAACAGTACTCTTATTAGAGTTTAATTTGCGACATTGGCTAAAATACTGTAAAATAAACGAATTGTAATAAATTATATTCTCGAAACAGTGCAATGCGATTTGCAAAATTTTAAGCCTGGCAGTACCATAGTATAACTCCTTGTAAAGAAATGTCAATTGCTTGTTACTTGTGCAAGAGAGAATAGAATACATATATGTATAGATTTTTAGGTGGCTTTTTAGAAAAATTTTTTTAAAAAATTGTATGAAATAATTATTTAATAAATAAACAAGCAGAAAAATGTTATAAATGTATACATAGAGATGCAAAAGAAACAGCCTTACAGTTGGGATTATTAATAAAAGATTTTCAAAATCTTAATGGCCAAAAGCAGACAGCGGCTGCAAGGCAGCAACAAATTGAAAACAACAATAAAAATATAGATATACTATATACAAAAACGTAAACAAATTAGAGTATAAACAAAAAACCGACAACTATAATAATAATTGAAAGACGCGAATAAGCAGCAATGTCCAATGATGTCGTACATTTGGCTAGAGTTAGTAAAATACAACGGAGTACAGATGCAGCTAAAGGCACCATAGTAGCTAATACTAGTGGCAGACGTTGTATATCTAGATTGAATAAAGTAGAATTACCGGATGATGTAAAGGCATCGCAAGAAGAATGTGAATATCTTTTTGGAAGCATTAGTCCCAGGGGCGGTATGGCTCAGCTAACAAGCGATATAGAATCGCCAGATCATACGCAACGTGACACCACCGAAAGCGATAATAATATTAGTTCCTGTTCTACACTGGACATTGTTAATAAGGTAAGTTATTAAAAGGGTATTTGTTTGGGTTTGTAAGGAGCCTCTCTGGGGGGGTGCTGCATTTATGCGCAGCTGCGTGACAATGCAAGTAATGCCGGGTTGAGAGGAGCTCGTAGAAGAAGAGGGGTAAGTGCTGCACAATTTGTCTATTGTAAAGTTCATTGCGAAATTTAATCGAAATCGAAAGTTGAACATAACACAAACGCAGCAACGGCAACGACGTAATCACCACCAACACCAATGGTCAAATTGCTTATCAAAACTAAGCGATATGATCTCGGAACAGCTGTTAAGACGCAGTCTAAGTTGTATGTGTTGTTCGGAACAGCAGCGTCAAGAATCTAGGCAAAGACGCCAGGAAATGCGTCGCAGTTGGGAATACACACTAGTCTCACAGCCGATGCCCTTACAACCAATTAATGTTTGATAAACGCGTAATTCACAAAAATAATATTTGATTACAGAATATTTTTTCTGTTATGCTTTCCAGATTGACAATTTATCATTGCAACAGTTAGAAACGAAAGTGCGTGAGCTGTCGCAGCGGCTGCAACAGGCCGAAGAACAAAGATCGGCCGTACAACGTCAATTGGAGGAATGTAATGCGGAAAAGGAATTATGTTTGAGACGTTTAGAAATTGTAAGCGCTGCCCATGAATGCCGAATCACCGAAATGCATTGTGTAATAGCAGAGCTAAGTAAAAAATTGCGTATTAAACAAGAGAATATCATAATGGAAGAACAAGAACCGGAAGGCAGTGGTTAGTCCACATGAGACGCGAATGTGGATGTACGAGTAAAAATAAAAAATGCCTTATTTCCTTTTACCTTTTACAGAGATTAGTTATCAGGAAGGCTCTGTTTACAATTCAGAAATAAATCTTACAAATCCTGACGCTGAATGTCAAACCGACCCTTTAGAAGAAACTGATTATTCACATGCGGAAATGGACAACAATTTCGTTCAGGAGACTACTGAAGAGCTGAAGTTGAATGAAAACGCGAATAAAGGACAGGTGGAAGTGAGTTTTCGGGAAAATCAAGTGTATTTTTTTTTTACAAAATTTTCTTCTAGGCTCTCCAAGAGGAAATTTTGCATTTAAAGGCGCAAATTGCTTTGTTGCAATCGGAGATAGCCAATGCCAATACAACTGGTGTTAGTAATGCTGTTGAGGAACCGCAAAATATCCAACATTATAGAGCAGAAGTAGAAGCCACGCAGAGTCTAGAATCTATTGAACCCACAACAATGCATTTATTATCAACGCAAGCTTACAAAGGTGGTGGAGAGGACGAAGAAGAGCTTTATGATGATTTTAATGACTTTAATAACACATCAACTTTGACTGCTGAAGATACTTACGTAACTAGTCCGCACAAAAAGCCGGCCGTACCAAAGATGGCTGAACGCATCCGTTTGAAATGTGCTAGTAAATCGGAAGCCGAAAACATCACGGCCTTGGATTTAAGGAACACTGAAGTAGGTTACTTTCTTTGAGGGATATAAAAAAAGTATTTTTAATAATTCTCAATAGTTGAAAAATGCTAATATTGTCGAGCATTTGGTATCCGATTTGAAGCTGAACAGTCATAGTTTAATGGAGGCATTTGCGGAGCCGTCGCAACTCAACCATGAACTTCAACGTTTGCAACGCAAAACCGAGCACTTAAAGGTGCAAAATACCGTGTTATCTTTAACTTTGGACGAGTCCAAAGAACATTGCGAACATTTATATTTGCTTTGCGGTAAATACGAATCGAATGCTATCGCTTTACAGGCCGCTTTAAATTGCAGTGATCGGGCGATTGAAGCCTATGATGTTATGTTGGCATTATTGGAGAGCAAGTAAGTGGGAAGGATAAAGTTGTCGTAATCATGTAATAACTCTTTTTTTATTTCATTTTCAATAAAGATTGGCTTTGATGAAAGAAAAATCCTTAGCCTCCGAAGAAAGTCGCAAAGCTGTGGAGGCAGTAGCTCGTCATTTACTTGACCGTTTGGAAAGCGAAAAGAATATGTGCGAAAATAGCTTGGGCCCGTGGCAAAATAGTTTTAGTATACCGGATAAGCCTAACTCTATGCCATGGACAACCGAGGATGATAATCGCCTGCGTTACCACGTTTCAAAATTAAAAGGACGGCGTGCCACCGTTCAAAATACAATTGTTCAGTTGGAATCGCCGTTTAGTGACGCCTACGAAAAGTCTCGAGTGGCATTGGAAAATAAAAAAGAACTCAGTGGTCACAAAGAGAAAGTGACGACCCAGTTAGATTTAGAAATGGCGGTTTTAATGCAAGAATTATTGAATCTACGGGAAGAGAGTATAGCGTTGAAAATGAAAGCTGAGCAGGCTGATCGAGAAAAGCAATACGCTAATGATCGTATTGGTGTGTTACATGAAGCCCTTAAGCAATTGCAGTTACAATTGCAATTAAATAACGAATCGACAGAGCTGTTTCATCGTCAACAGCAGCAACATCATCCCATCAACTGGATCAACGTAACTCCACATATTCCGAAGCAGAGCATACTGCACTAACCGAACAACAATTAGTGGAGGCTTTGTCACGCGAATCAGAGTTAAAGGGACGAATACAGAGTTTAATCGCTTCGGTAACAGAAACGCAGAAGATCTCCGATGAAAAATATGAACATTTGCATAACAATGTCCGCGAACTACAAAAAGCGAATCAGTAAGTGTTAATATGAAAAATGCTTTTCGAATTTCTATTAGTGGAATTAACGCATAGCAAAAAAGCTAAAAATTTTCTAAAGAGATGGAAATTTTTATTATTTTAATAATTCGTTTATATATTTACAAATTGTAGAAAATGTGGAGAAATTAGCCAAATTAACCTACGGTTACATTTGACAAATTTTCGCAAACGAAAGTTATTGACGTGATGGACGTTTTTGTGTTTTCTTTTAATTTTCCAGAAATCTCACCCAAATTATTGAGCAAAACAAACGTAAATACCAAGTGCGTATAAGAAAATTGGAACACAAAATTATGAATATGTCTTTGGAGTTGGGTCGGCAAGCGGCTTACCATCAGCAGCAAACAGATCCGACGTCATCTGTAGATACTGCTGTGATCTTTGAGAAATATCATAAATATAAGCAGCACAACACCACCTCTTCTTTGCTATCACCAACTCATGTAAAACATGATAGTGTTCCTGAAACAACATTGTAGTGAGAGCAAAGCGCTAACGCAAACCTTACTTACTAGCTGCTATAATCTATTTTAATCAGTCTTAGCATATCTTCTTTGTAGTGTCTTTTCCTGCCAATTTACTTTCCACTCACTTTCTAGTGTTAAAAGCCTTTTCATTCAGTTGAATGTAGAATTTAATTATTTAGGCCTTTTTGTTCGTACTAATTATAGTAATAGTTAAATTATATATTTTTGCCAATTGCCTCAATTAAAACAAAAAAAAAAAAAAACAAAAGAAAGCTAAAAGGACAGTAACACGTAAATGTGCCATTAATTGAAAGCAGAGATTTTCAACCTACATAGTACTACACCCATCGTGAGTATACACAAAACTCGATAAATTTTTTTTAAGTAAAAAGTTTATTAATTCCATTTTTTCTATTTTTTTTTTCAAATCAAACCAAGGAGGATCAGGACAATATCCAAAATCCTTTCCCGTTAATCTTGTACTTCCACCGTTCCTCAACTAGTTTCCATATAATTTTACTTTCTTTTTTTCTTTATCCCTAGTTAAACCATGCATATATTCAATAGTGTCCCCCTTCTCCAATTTTCCGTTTACCTTGGCAAAGCAAACGTGTAATCGATTAAAGCAACAGGCAATAGTTCTGACGAATGGAGCGGGTGAGTTTGTACTAAATTTCCAAAACCTAGTAATTAGTTTGGAACGTCTTGCGTGAATTCAGTTCACTGATTTCAGTTTTTGACTTCACGTCGCTAATGATTACGAGCAAAATCTTTACTTTGATTTTAAAAATTTACTACACCTTACAATTTCCTGATCTTTGATGTTGATCTTTCACGTAACAGGTGTTTGTCGAAAGTCAATTTTATTAAGAGACCTGATCTACTCACAACTAGTTCGTTAACTTTCCATCGTTTTCCTTCAAAGTAACGCTTATATAAATAGGACTTGCTCCAAATCTGCTTTTTCTCATCCGTAGCTTTAAGTTGGAATCTTTTAGTTGTTTTTCTTTTTAAAGCTTGACGTTAGTATGACAATATAGCACACGTCTAAAGTTGCGTATGTAAGAAATACATGAAACAAAATTTCTTTTGCATTCTTTCCTTTTATATTACACATTTTTTATATAATTCCCGAATAATAATAATAATGATAATAGTTGGCGATTAAAAATGGTTGAAAAGCTCTGATTTAAATATTTGAATATTTTTTGGTTGACAAAAAAAATTTATTCAATAGAAGTTATTGGAATATATTCGCTCATTAAATACTTAAACAATTTAATTATCATATACTATGAATATTATTAGCAAAGTTAGCCAATTTGGCCGAGTTGTTGAAATACATAAAAATATCTAAAGCGGCTTATATTTGCTTTCTTTTTTTGTCAAACGAAAATGAAAACAAAAAAAAAAAAAAAAAAAAAAAAATAAGTAAAGCAAGAAGATAATATAATGCATAAAAAAATGAATGGCTTTAATTTCAGATACTTTACAAAAAAAAAAAAAAAAAGCAAAAACCGTGGTTTTATTGTAAAAGCTTTACAAGTTAACTAACTGGCGGCGATATGTTTTCTTCATTGTCCTGTTCAGGTTCATGTTCCATCGCACTTTCTTCTTCAGCTTCATTATTCTCTTCCGGATGACCGTTCATTTGCTCGCTGCCGTTCATTGCGGGAGTAATTTCTTTCTCAGCTATCCGTCTTCGGGCTAAATGTATTTGTTTTTCCATTTCTACGCATTGTTGTTCAATTTCGTAATTTTTCGATACCAGAGACACCCAATTGGCTTCCAACGTGCGCAGTTTTTCCCCAGCCTGGGTCTGAGTTTGTTTTCTTTGCCAATTTACATCTTGTATTTCCTTTTTTAAATGTTGCAATTTTGTGTGGGCTTTCGCCTGCATAGCCACAAATACTTCCAAGTAAGCTTTCCACGCTTCAATACCATAGTCAAGCATTAATTCGAGATTCATGGCCCGTACCCATTGATGTTCCAGCTGAGCCTTGGAATTATCGATAGACTCTTCCCAAGCGGACACTTCGGAGCGCCCTGTCGATGGTGGTGGCAATTCGTAGCGCTTCATGCTTAATGTCTCCATAGGTACACGGTTTTGTATGCGTTCAAATTCTTGTGACATTAGCTTTGTTTCGAACGCGGACGTATTCAAAGGAGGTAAATGCTCTAAATAATTTTTAGTCGGACGATAACGGCGACATTCTTCTTCCACCATAGCTAAAGCCTGCAATATGTAACATAATATACATAAGGCAAGCACAATAGTTAATTCGGTTAGTTTGTCGCGACAACTTACGGATTCTCGAACACCCAAATCATCGTAACCTTGATCTATATATGGTAAGGCGTCTACAACAACTTCGTATTTAAAGCTGCCAATTTCACTAGCCATTTTCGCGATCACTTTCCACTATTCCGATTCGCAATATCCGCAGAAAATAATATTTATTTGTTAGGAATTGTATCACATATAGGCAGAGTAGAATTGCACGCTCTATAAACTTTTCCTTTTTCTCGTTTGTTTTTACCCTAAATTCCGTACTAAATCGACAAATGGAAATGTTGCCAATCTTCCATGTTATGAGATACTTTTTTTGTGTAAGTAGAACTCTATGTTTTCATGTAGCGAAAACTCTGCTTCTTGCCGCCATATTGCTATAAATGCACTTATTCTGTCTTGTTTCCGTTCCTCTTGTTCTGCCTTTTTCTTTTCGGTCCGCTATTAGTTGAACGAGGACGTTTCTGCCATTGCAGAATTGCCTGAATTGTGGATTTTTCGTAGAAATAATTTTGAAAAATGGTAGGCAATAAAAAAAGGGTTACAAAGGACGTTATATTTTATGAATTGAGAGAAAAATTTAATTAAAAAATTGAGAAAATTTCTAATAGAAACACAATAAAAATTCTGATGTGTTACACGTGTTTTATCTTTTCTAAAACTTAATAAACATCTCATCTAATTGTAGAGTTTATCTAACGCTAGACCGCTGGTCTCCGTTTATTCGGAAAAAAATGAGCAAATAAAAGAGAAAAACATATGTTTGCCTGCTGTATTTAAAGCACCTATTCGTCCTGACGTGGTCAACGATATTCATCAGTTGATGCGTCGCAATAAACGCCAACCATATGCTGTTAGCGAACAAGCCGGTTTGTATAATATAAACGATATTTTTTATCTGTGCATAATAAAGAATTAGAGTAAATTAATTAAAGGTCATCAAACATCTGCCGAGTCTTGGGGTACTGGTCGCGCCGTTGCTCGTATACCCCGTGTTCGTGGTGGTGGTACTCATCGGTCTGGTCAGGGTGCTTTTGGTAACATGTGTCGTGGAGGTCGTATGTTCGCTCCGACCAAAACTTATCGACGCTGGCACCGCAAAATTAATGTAAATCAACGCCGATACGCACTGGTTTCAGCTATTGCCGCCTCTGGTGTACCAGCTTTAGTGCAGTCTAAGGGTCATATCATTGAGGGCGTATCCGAATTTCCATTAGTTGTGTCTGACGAAGTGCAGAAATTGCAGAAAACCAAGCAAGCTGTTGTGTTTCTTCGACGTATGAAAATTTGGGCTGACATTCAAAAGGTAATTTTTGGTGTTATGATGAATAGGTGTAAATTATACTGCTCGCAGTTGCAGCTATTGTTACAAAACCATGCGAATTAGGTTCAGTAAAAGATAGCGGCTGCATAAAGCCTCAATGGCAACTGCTATATAAAAGAATTTCGGTTGGCGTTCCGTTGTCGTATCGTATATTTCTACAACGGGGTAACTTAAAGTCACATTTTTGTACGCATTCATTATCGAAATCGGAATCGAATTCTTGTTTACATTATTTTAATTTATTTATTATTAATAGGTATACAAATCGCAACGCTTCCGTGCTGGTCGTGGTACTATGCGTGATCGGCGCCGTATTGCACGCCGTGGACCTTTGATCATTTACTTTAAAGATGAGGGCTTACGTCGTGCCTTCCGCAATATCCCTGGTATTGAAACAATGTGCGTAGACAAAATGAATTTGTTGAAATTGGCACCGGGCGGACATGTCGGCCGTTTTGTAATCTGGACAGAATCTGCTTTTGCTCGACTCAATGAGCTCTTTGGTACTTGGAAATCGCAATCGACCTTAAAGAAAGGTTACAATTTGCCTCAACCGAAAATGGCCAATACCGATTTGTCACGCTTCCTTAAATCGGAAGAAATACGTAAAGTTTTACGCGATCCCCGTAAAAAGGTATTCCGGCGCGTACGTCGTTTGAATCCATTGTCGAATGTGCGTCAACTTATCAAATTGAATCCATACGCGGAAGTTTTAAGACGTCGTGCCGCTTTGGCCGCTGAAAAACGTGCCATCGCCAAGACTATAACTAAAGCAAAGAAGCAAAACGTTGAATTGGCTAAGTCGCACTTTGCTGTAATTGCTACCAAGGCTGCTGCTAACCGGGCGAAAATGTTGAAAAAAGCCTTCGAAGAGCGCAAAAAAAGGAAGACCGTTCCTGTGACTCCCAAAAAGAAGTAAAGTGAAAAATGTACCCATTGGCTAATGACTTCAAGTAAAAAAAAATGTATGGAATACTTTTTTCTGCATAAGTGAAATATAAGATTATGGGTAAAATGATTTTTTTATTTTTTAAATAAACCTTAAAAGTGTTAACTTTTGTACATAGAACGAGAAGACTACTTAGGTTGAGCTCATTTGCGTAATGAATGGCACCTGAAAAACTTAGGAGCCTCGTGATTATACAGATAGTGAAGGTCAACGAACGAAATAAAACATTGTTAAACTGATAACCCAGACAAAAAAAAAAGTAAGCCGTTTCGAATTGGAAAGACGTCACTAAGCAAGCTCACAAAAATAAAAAAAATAAAACAACATTTATTGGAAGAAATTGTCCTCAATGCTTTAGGGCGAATCATTCTTGGCTCTTCGCACTGATTTGTCAGATGATACCTAGTTCATCTTGATTTCCAAAGTTACAAGAATAACAAATGAAAATCAGATATCATTATATTGGGATGTGCATATTGCATATTGGGATGGAGTACACTCTGTTAGACATACTCCACTTAAATTCTTAAAGTTATTAACATTAAAACAACGTCTTCAATGTGAGATAGAAATACTCAAACCATTCTAAATTGTCAGCAAAATATATAGAAAGAAAGACAACCGCATAATTTGTTGTAGTTGTTCTGAAGTTTGATAAGATTTTAAGAAAGTGGTTGAGTTCAGCTTAAAGCATATCTCTAGATGCCTGCCATCCCCGTTGCTGATAAATATCTGTTTCTAAAGGAGAAGTTATATCAGGCTTTCTCTAAAAAAATAGTGAACATAGTAATGAAGATCGACGGCGGGAGCAAGTCGTAAGATTCGAATAAATAGAAAAAATATGCGATTGCTTAATGCCTTCTACTGTGATTGGGAAGCTTTGTTATTGCGCGTAAATTTCTTATGAAGAGAGAACTCATGGCTACAGAAGCCTTTTGTACATACATAGTTCGCTCAACTCAAAACTCACACGCCATCACAATACATGGACCATTTGTTACCGTAGCCCCACTTAAGAAAAAATATTTATAAACAGTAATACACAGAGTATGTAATAATCATAATATAAAATTTTCCAGAAATTCTTAAGCGTCCAATTAGATCCGATTTTAAAATTGAGCACAAGGAAAGTGAAGAAGGAAGAATTTAAGATTACATTCTTTATTCTACACAAGTTCTTATAGTCTTCGAGCATTGGTCATTTAATTATCCGCATTTTATAATGTTACAAACACTTTTAGCATAGATTCCGAAATAACGAATATTGAGTTCAATCGAAGTTTTATTTCGTTTGTTTACATTACAATAATATTTTTGTTCAAAATATATAGGGAATTGTCCAAATTTAGAGTAAAAAATGTAAAACATCAAATTAAAATTTTCTCCCACTCTCTCTCTCTATACGATATCATATACAAAATTGTTATTGTGAGGCATTTTGCTCTCTTTCAGCGCCATTTACGTCGCTGAACGGGGTATGCTAGTTTATCGTATTTTTGGTAACACTTAACTACTAAATATGCCTAAATCAGCTAATGTAATGACCTTTTAATTGAAAGTAGTGGTATAGGAGTTCGGTGTGATGGAAAAGATTTGAAAAATAATTAGCTCGACAATACCGATTCGTCTTGTATACTATTCAGGGGCTCCGCGTTTAACACAGTTTCACTGATACAACGCTGTGCACATTGATTGGATTGATATCGATATATATACAAAATATCTAAGTTTTAATTATATTGTTGTATGCTATATCTTTGCTTAAATAAGAAAGTTTCGTAACCGAGGCAAATTTTATAAAAAAATTCCTTTACTTGCGTAGGTGGAAGATGTGCAGAAAATGAAATGAAGTTGTGTTTAATATATTTACTAGAGTTTTTCTCTCCTGTACCTAACATTTTTATTCGCTTATGTAGAAAATAATGTGAATAAGTTTTTAGAACGTACACATCGAATGTATAGGATATTTTCAACGAATAATTGCATTGACCGAGAAATTATGTTTACTTTGACATGCCTAATTTTCCTTCCATTTACATATTTTATTTGTTTACAGTTTGTTTACCTCGGGCCACATATGTTGCAAAAACCATTGTTCCTTTCTCATTCTTTCTGACTGATGCTCATCTACTCATGATCAAAATTGTTATTGCATTTTTGTTCTCATTTTTTACATCCTCGTATTAAATGTGAATGGGGAGCATTGTTTTTCAAATCAAATTTGCACACATTTACACTGACCTAATTGAAGAAGAAAGTAAAAGGGATAACAGTTCGCCGCTGCCTATGTTGTGTCTAGAAAGTGCGGCTGTGATTGAAAATTAATTAATAAACAAGTGTCGTTAATGTAATTGAAGCATTCAGTCTTGGTTGCTACTGCTGTGCAGAGGCGGGTTTGCAATAAAAGAAAAACGAAGAAAACATATAGAAATTCAATCAGCAATAAAAGTGTGTTAAAAAAAAATTTTTTTTAATGTCTATTTTTTTTTTTTTGTAACGTGAAAACAGAAAGTACCTAAAGAAATATAATACCATAAAATAGCGAAAAGTGACATATAACAAGAAAGAAGAGAATTTAGTTTAGAAATAATGCAAAATTTCGCATCAATCGTGTCTTACTGACATGTCATGACAGGCATTTCATATTTATACGATTTTAATATACATTTCAGAAATATTGAAATATTGCCCACCGCCTAATCAAATTGCAAGCAAAGCCTCGCGGACGTTAAAAAAAAAGCGGAAACAGAAACAAAAGGAAAAAGCGCTATTAATGCATGTGTAGGCATTTAATTGCTATTAAAATAAGTGTTTTTTTTTTTTTTTTTTTTTTGGGAATCGAGAACTAGCCAATTGTCAAAAATTTTCCTTTGTTTTTTTTTTGTTTTTTGTTTTTGTGTTAAAAGCGCAAATCAAAACAAAAACAATAACCTAAAAGACAAATAGTAAAAGCATTTATGAGAACAGGGTTCATTTTAAACTGCATAAATCAATTAGTCGACAAGAGAGTGTGTATCAAATGAACCGTTTTACAGTTGTGGGCATGCACAGACGAGTGTAAGTGCACTTGACAGACAAGAAAATTCTTGAATTAAAAATTGAAAAGTCGTACGATTTTTTCATGTGATTATTAACCAATTGAAATGAGTGAGAAAGAAGCGTAGAGTGAGAGTGGGAAAAATCATATGACGGCCGGTTTTTACTTTTTTTTTATTTATTTATTTATTTTTTTATATTTGCTGATGTAAATGGCAACAAAGATTTCATGATAACAACGAAAAGCGAAAACAACAATATACACAAGCTGCAAGCAAGCAGCTCATGGACATAGTAAATTAGCTAAAGTGGTTTTGCTACTAACCGGCATTAATTTAGTTTGGTTATCAATTGGATAATTTGACCTTAACCTTCTCAATAGTGCTCAATATAGCAGCACCCAAGCCATCAAGAGTAAATTCGAATCAAAACTCATTGGAAAATAGTATAAAGACACAAAATACATTCCGTATTGCTTTGCTAGCAATCATCCTCGTCATCCATCTATTACAGACATCATGTTAGCAACGTTGATGAGTTTTCTACAGGGACCCGTGGAGTTTTCTCTGCTGGGCTTTATTGAAGCGGCCTCTGTTGCGTTCATTCTCTATTACATATATGCGAAAACCAGGTAAATAAACCAAAACAAAAAAACTACGCCACTCTGTATATACGCATAGGATTTTAATTTACTATCGCTACTCAATTCATGTATCTTGATGATTATGTATATACGTTAGTATACTCCATATAGTAATTTTTAAGTATTAAGCAAACCAGCAGCAATAATATTTAACTTATATATTTAACGTATCTAACTTTACGTTCGTAACAGGGTCGTTTTTGATTTAATGGATTGATTGCTTTTTCTTTTTTTTTTTATATAAGAGTCCACTGCCCTCTATTCTTATTTCTTTCTTAGTTACGTATGTACGTGTTATGTATGTACAAAAATTTACATTCACATATACATTCACATCTATAGTGAATATTAATTTCTTTACACATGCACACAGTGTTTGTAGCATTAGAGTGTGTAGGCAAATATAGGAAGAAATTATAACTGGCTGACGTCGATTTCTGGTTACCTCAGATTGCTATTTCTATAAGACTCTATAAGGAATAAGAAATAATATGAAATAATGATGGAAAATGATAATGATAACAAGTCGATTTCGTTTTATTAAAATAAGTGAGCATAACTAATAAAGATGGATACCTGGGATAAGACAGAAACCGAAAAATCGAGATAATGTTTATTTTGTTTTCTTGTGAATAGTGAATGAGTGAATCATAATCATTGTAATTAAAACTAATAAATGCTATTCGAATTAAAGAAGAGCGAAAACCAAGTTTTTTTGCCTTGGATCGTATTTTTTTTTTGTTTTCATCGCAAGCTTGTATAGGAACGTGACAAGAGACGCAGGGAATTATGATAATTATATAATATATTTGATTATTTTTAATAATTATACATATGTACGCGTACATAAAAATACATAAAAATACATATATTTACCCGTACCGTCAAGGAAGAAGCTCCTGCCCTTACCAAAATCAAATCAAATATATGTATATATATATATATATATATATATATACGACTTGTTATTTTATAAATATTCGACCAAATAAATTAGCTGAAGACATTTTGCTACTTCTTGACAGAATTGTTTTACCCTTGCTATAGGATTTCTTTAAAGAGTTTTTGGGCACTAAACGTGGCCTAAGGTCTATTTTTTAAGTTAGCTGCATAGCGTTAAGACGGCATCATAATTCGCCAGGCAACATCTCTTAATTTTTGCTCTGTCATGGAAGACGACAAATGTAATCTTGTTGATTCTATTAATGAAATCCTCTTCATCCAATTAATTAAAGTTGACCGCGTTATCTCAATCAAGCTCTTTCTTCGCACATTATTGTCGTAAGTGACTCGCTCTCTTTATAATGCCCTATCAGTCTCGTTAAAAACAATTCGTTTTCCTTGCAAATTAGCGGACGGAATTCCAATCTATTAAATCGATCACAATTAATTCATGCGGTATTCCAAATAAGGATCTTATTTTTGTGTTCATTGTCATATGATAAAATGTATCATGGCGCTTGCCAAAGGTTGGGCAAAGGATGGGACCTAGTGGTTACGCTGCTATTCTCCAGTGGAAACAAACAACCTATTTGAAGGCTGCTAATTCGAATTAAGCATTTTCATCATTAACACACCGGACTTCTTCGACAAGCCTTAGAGTTAACACTTTTATTGGAGACTTATTACATAATATAACACAAACTGTTCAGGTCTTCGCCTCGTTTTTAAAACACAATTTTTTTCAATTAAATTAATAAATTCTACAATGCTTTTTTCTTAACTACCTTTGGGCTGTTGTGGCTTTCACATACGCTAGAGTGTCGCCTGATAGAGTTACTCTGGCTATACGCGATAGCCATTTGTTGGACAACACGCTACGAACTTTTTTTCTTGACTTATTCTACAAACATATATAAATCTGCATATACGTAGACGTAAGGTAAACAAATACATAATACACATATATTGTATTATTACGTATGTGTAATTTGTTGTCGTTATTACATATACGATATATTACCATATACATCATTTGAATAGTGTTTATTGATTGCAGTTACCATGATCTGATATATATATTATAAACGTACATGCAAAAAATATGTGAATGTATATGTATATTTCTTTAGTTTGATTGATATATCTATTGCACTTTAGCGATTTTGCGGGCTTGGCCGACTTTTTGAGTTAAATAGATCCGTTAGCAATATTTAAAAGCAAAAGCTAAGATTTCGAGGAAATCGAGGAAATTTGACATTAAAAATTAAGAATTTGTCAAAAATGTTATCAAGTAATGTGATATCCGTCGTCTACGTCTATGTAATCTTTTAAACGAATCTAACTGACCAAGATTGAAAGATAATGTATTTCGGATGTAAATGAAAAATAGAATCGTTACAAACGTTATTGCAAAATAAATTGCATAAACAAATTGTGCGCAATGTATAACGGTATGAAGCGCAACATAAGGAAATCTTTAATAGTTAACATGTAACGAGAATTTAAATTTCATAAGAAATTAATATGAATTCTTGCTCTGTTAACAGTAACAGTTAACGTTTTCCGTTTTTTGTTTGCATCTTTGCGTATATCCCAGTTCCGAGGGAAGTTTTGTTAAAGAATTTGCAAATGCCTAGAAGAGGAGAAGACTTCGAACACAATGTAAAGTACATAAATGCCTTACTTATCGAGTAACTTAATAAAATCAAAGGTAGAGGAAAGTGCGTTTTTATTATATGATTATATTTTAATTATGATTTATAATACATTGGAGCATCATAAGTTGACTTCGACGAAAAAAAATTATGATTTAATGGTCAAAAAAAAAAAGTTTTGACAATTGTAACTGTTCATGCTTATTATTAAACAAATTTATTTTTTGTTACTTTATTTAATTTTCTTTAGTTAATTATTTTCCAATTAAGCGGTTTTAGATTAATATTTAAAAAGTTCAGAAAATTAATCGATTCAGGAAGCGCAGCATTTATACATATATTTTTGAAATTCTCAATTGATTTATGCAATGTCTGCGATAAATATTTTTTTTTTTTTTTGATCGTAAAGAAAAGACGTCTTGCCTTCAGATTTGGCTAGCCTGCATGTTCGTATTGCGAATGGGCCAAATTGATTAAAACACACATCCTCAGCGATCCTGAACGATTTTAGCGAATTTTAGATTAACATTTTCCAGGTTAATCGAGTTTCCATTGCTATAGAACGTTTTCTATTGCGATCTATAGCGGCCATTACTTGTACACTTGTAAGCTAAGATTGAACATTGATTTCCTATTTTTGCGGGCGAACATAGATAATCAAGAGGGTATACTTCTCTCACTCGCTGTTTACTAAATAATCCTTGATGTTACAAACGAAGGCCCATAGTTTGTATTTCCCCTTACTTTCCCCTTATCACTCTGCTCACTTTCGCACTTTAACCGAAAGATTAACCTTAAGCTGAAATAGTGTCACAAAGTGTTCCCCAATGGCTTTTCTATATATTTTTAGTATAGTTATTACAAAATTTATAAATACATTAATATTAGTTAGTCAATAGAAAATCGTTTACTATTTACATTTTATCAAATTAATTTTATTGCGCGTCATATAATGATAGTAATTAAAGATCAAGTGAACATGTTAGTGAAAGTAAAAAAGAAATGCACTCCCCCTCTATGCGGAATTATGAGCAAACCTTTAGCTAGAGTGCAAAGACCAAAGACTACAATAGAAAACGAAAAGTGCATTGTAAACAATTCGTAGCAATAAATTACACATTTTAGATTAAATTTAGACTATTAGTCAATAAAAGTAATTGAAGTATTAAAACATTTCCATATTTCAAATTCTACACCGTATGCCAGTTGTGATAGAAGTGTATCAAGTTAAATAGACATGTGCAACACCATTAAGGATCTTCTTTATTATACCGATCGATTCCGAATCATTATCTGAATCGACATAAGCTTGTCCACCTGCAGGCTACAGTTGCTGAAATAGTTTGATGAAATTTGGTGCACTAACAGGCTTTTGACCCAAATGCGAGGCCTTTTGGCAGTGGATTCTGTCAGACCATATTCCAAACCCTTCTCCATATAACACATTAATTTGTAAAAGTTGTTTCAGCTGAGTATATCTCACGTTCTCCTGGCTGTTGCCTACAATCACACAAACTTATTACGTCCCTTAGTTACCAGCGATGCAACACAATTACAATTTGGCAGCAAAAAAAAAAATGTTGATATAAAACGATGACGATCTATGCGCAGGATATTAGGAGCGGTTTAGATCTCTCCCATATAAACATTCCTACGATAATTAAACCTTTGTGTGACAAAAATGTCTTATTTCTGTATCTGCTGCCGGAAAATATCAAGGCCCTAACAAGTCCATTCACTCTTAATTAGTATCAGATCCTAATTTAAGTATGGCCTTTTGCATAATGTCACTTCGTCGCAAGAATTAGGATGTCGGCTTCAAAATGCATGGAAATTCTTATAAGCTGTTTATTATTGAAAGCGAGCGCGATCACTCAAAGAACAAGCCCACACTACAACGTAAACTGAAAACGCTTGTATTCAGATTATCCCATAACGCTTGAAAGATGAAAAAAATTGATCACGCCCATTTAATGTTATAAAGCAAAAAAACACTTTATTGTTTCCGTGCCTCCTTTAAGAAAAAGCCGATGTTTGTAAAGGATTCGGACACGGCCGATTATAATTCTTTTGCTTATTAATATTTTATAATGAAAATTGACTCTTGATAGGAATGTGATACAAAAACTTACCATGCTAAATCTGATCCAAATAGTTCTATTTTTTGGAGTCCGCGCAACGGCTCTACGAAAATATGACAACATAATCCAATGCTTAGAAGTAGGTGAAGAATAACGAGATTCTTGACAAGAAACTCAAATCTGCTAAATTCGCAACGCGATAAGTTTTGGATTGATGGGTTGATAGCTCCGATAAATAAAATAACTTTACGTGAGTGCGCATACAAACGAAAAATTGAAGAATGCTATTAGGCGATGTGCCATAGTGTATTTAATGGTCTACCCAGACAACAATCTTCGTTTCTTTTTTTAAATATATTTGACCAGTTGTAAGCCTGGCATAGGAAAAGATAGAGGAAATGGAAAATATTTTTTATATACATACAACAATATCGCTTGTTGAAAAACGAAACTATAAAAATATATAGAGCTACTAATTGCTTGGACTATCGCGACGTTCAATACAAAGTATAGAAAGAAAAAAAATCAAGAACGCTCTGTTTTTTTATACATTTACTAGAGATAGTGGGCTCCAAGGTGGAAACAACCCCCTTTTGTTTAAATGTTTTCAAAATTGGCAATTCATTTTTATTTTGATTCCATTTATTATTATTGTTTTTTTTTTTTTTTTGTTTTTTTAATTATTTTCAGAACACTTGCCATCATCGCTGGCCTATTTCCAAATCTCAATTTGAATATCAATTATCGGTCGACATTGTTCGGATTACAAAAGGCACATAATAAACCTCTAATAACATCAACAGCAACAACAACAATAACTACAACCAAAAAGGTAAATATAACCTACATATGCATTACACTTATGCACATCTATCTATGTCTATGCAAATATTCAATTAATATGTGTTTCATTTCAATAATTTTTACTAAATATTATGAAATTGTCTCCTAAATGAAATCATGCATTTCAAACTCTCTTATCAACAAAGTGGATTTGTAGAGTCAAAAGGAAAAAAAAAATATGCATAAGCACGTGTTTTTTGTTTTTTGTTTTAATTTATTAATTATTTTAATCTCATCGTTTGCATATGTCGTTCTTACAAAAAATTTCAAAAGATTATTTTTTTCCTTCTTTTTTGTGTAGTGCGCATAAGATCGATCAATACAACGAAGACTTTTCCGATTACATATCTCCTTGTTACAGTTCCCATTTCTGACTACAAAGTTCTTTTCAAAAATGTTTACTTTTATATATTAGTCTTAGTAGTTTCATTTTATTGAGAACAGTTCAGCTTGTGGCCAAGAGATACAAAGAAGGATAGACGGACATGTTTACGTCGAGTCGAAATTTTGTTACTAACGAAGATGAGCACCTTATAAGGTCTCTATGATTTCGCTTTTATTGCTGCGAACGTTTTCAAAAAATGAATACACCCCGACCTTCTTGCGATTGATTTATATATGTACTTTGGTATTGAGAAGAGACGAAGTAGTGAACTTTATTACATTTTTATTAAGTAGTATTAGATGCTTAAGATATTTAAGCCTAATGTGAATATAATATTCTAATATGCTTTAAATGACATGAAGTAAATTCCTTTTTTAAGAGCGCTAATGAAAAAGCAATGGGCGAACAAAAGGTTCGCATCGTTTGAAAATCCCAAGTTATGCAGCACCAGAACACCCGTTTTTCCTCGCTTTGGAATTCAGATCCGTTCCGCTAACAGCTTTCGCCACCTAGATCTTTATCAGATATTTGACTAGTAGTGTTTGAAATACTTGTTAACAGTTTGTACAAAAGACAGTGTTACACCTGGACGATGTTTAACCACAAGATCCGTCAAGTCAGTATAAGTGATGATGAAAAGAAGCAAGAAAATTATATTCGTTTTAAATCAATAGCCAAGATTTCATTATCACTCCCAAGCATATGTTCAAAATGGCAAAGGGCTTTGTTGAGCACTAGACAAGCACTATCTTTCTATCAAAATTTTTGATTGCTTAATTTTTCAGGCCTTTTGGTATTTAATAGCAAAATAAATACTTGTAAATGTTTTTAATTAAAATGTTTCACGATTATTGTGAACATTACATAGACTAATTCAGTACGAAGGTTTAGTTTTTAATCGCAATTCTATTGGATTTGTGACCACAGCAATAGTAGCAAAAGCATAGGAATATATACAAAATCTATACAAATACCTAACCAATTCAAAGGAAGTAGACGGTTTTGCAAAAACTCGCAAAATACATTAGTAATCCATCGAATTTATAATAATGTGTAACGCCGCAAAGAGGCGTTGTACATTGCTTTTGGTAACATTAGTTTTACCCGAGCAAATAAATACCTTCGATTATATCCTCCAGTATTTCTTCATTAGGGATCACAAAAATAATCCAACACCGATTAGATTCCTAAGATGCTCTGCACTTGCATGAATTTTTTTACCATTGTAGGCGTTATTGGAAAGGTCATTTGCCATTCTACAGAAAATTTTAAATCGAATAAATCACGTTTTTTAATAAACGTTGCTTGTGTTGCGACAAAAAAGCATTTAAATGATCTGAACTGATCATTTTTAAAAGACGAATTGATTATTTTTAACTATTATTATACCACATTTATGTTAATAAAGTATATGTACAGGTTGTAGAATATCATGTGTGTACACCATAACTTCTCCAACGATAAATCTAATAAATTCTTTCTTTATCAGTTAAAAATAGTAAGTAATACGCAATATTCAATAGTTGCAGTTTAGTGGCCTTAACCTATTAATTATTTACATACATTACTTTTAAAATTTTAATTAATTGAATAATATTTGCATTCTTAAAAATATTGAGCCCTCAGAGGAAGCCCAAAAATACTCTTGATACAAAATAACGTTAACGTATTATCGGGGGCAATTAGACTACCCACACTTGCAGCGATACTTTGAAGAATTTATATCAGCAGTGTTGCCAAAGAAAAAACCAACTCTATCCTTACTGGTGCTGGGATTTTTTTTTTATATTATGTGTGAACTTAATTTTTAACACCACATTTAATTATCGTTTAAGTCTTTTTATGCCTTGGTAACCGGTTTTCTGATTGCAAGAACTTGTACAATTAGCTTCTCTGGCGTATTTATTGCTGGCAATACCCTGATTGTTTATTTTTTTTAGTGCGGAAATTTTATACGCTTGCTTCCTTTTTTTTCAAGTGAATTAATTTTTGCAAATTTTTCTAATTGAGTTTTAGCCCAGAGAAAAGTAAGACTTAGTATTTTTTGAGTGTAAAAACAAATTAAGATTGGAAGCTTTTTTTAATAGGTGGAAGGTGGAAAAATAACTCTTTAACGAATAACAACTCAATGGAAGAAAAAATTATACCAACTCGTGGTTGGTTTGAGGTGTGTGCATATACGGCAGCCTATTAAGTAATGTAACGGCGCAAAATCTGCTGTCACATTAGATTGAGTTTTTGCCTATGCATATACATCGTATATAACGGTTTTTGCAGTGATGTAACAAAAAATTATGTTTTCGTTGTAGGAACCTAAGCGCGAGAATTCCTTAGCGCATGGCATCGGCACACAAAACATGTTAGAATTGACACCGCATGCCGGTCGTAAACCTTTCCATTCTCTTAAAGATTGGGGCGTTTATTTTCCCTATGTGGCTCAATCTTTCCGAAGTAAAAAGTTTGATTATCCTCAAGTAAGTTTGTATACTGTCCATAGTAGCTTAATTAAATAGTTTTATTTTCATGGTTGTTCATTTTACTATTTGTTCTTTAGGTCACATCTTTAGTGCAGAAAGATCCGGTATTGCAAAGAGCCATTAAACAGGCTGCTGAACAAATTTTACGCGAACAAGAGCAACAAAGTGAAGAAACAACTGGTCATGAAGATCTTAATTTCAATGAGCGGCAAAACAGCTATCGGCCGCATCGCCATAACGATTACCAACATATACTTCAGCGTCAGGAACGTAGAGCTATAAAAATTTTAAAGGAAATGCGTTCAACTTTAAACAATTTTTTATTGGCCTTTACTTCATGGTTGTTGTATAAATTGCTGCCTTGTTTTTTAACGGGAGTCGTAACTCACACTCAACAAATTGAAATGTTAAAAACTGCTTCCGAAAAGGCCCCTGGCATACCTCTCATTTTTTTACCTTTACATCGTAGCCACTTGGATTACATTTTGGTTACATTTATACTAACGAATAATGATATACGTAGCCCTCTTGTTGCCGCAGGTAACAATTTACAGATACCAGTATTCGGAGAAATTCTTAGAGGGTTGGGTGCTTTTTTCATCAAGCGTAAGATTGATCCAATAGTGGGTAAAAAAGATATTATATATCGTGCCGTACTGCATTTATATTTGCAACACGCTCTCAAGATGGGGCACAACGTCGAATTTTTCATAGAAGGCGGTCGCACGCGGACCGGCAAACCCTGCATGCCTAAAGGTGGCATTTTGTCGGTGATTGTGAATGCCTTTATGGATCGCAGTATACCGGATGCATTGTTGGTGCCAGTTTCAGTTAATTACGAGCGTCTAGTGGACGGAAATTTTGTGCGTGAACAAAAGGGTGAAAAAAAAATACCAGAATCATTTGGCAAAGCTATGTCAGGTATATGGAAAGTAAGTTCCCCTTACTTGATTGCTTCAAACAGTTTTACTGACGTACATTTTTTAGGCTTTGAATTCAAAATACGGTCTGATGCGCATAGATTTTAATGAGCCCTATTCCATTAAAGAATTAGTACAATCTTACAATAAAATTGCTAAAGAGGATGGCTCGATGAAGATTTACAAACCATCGGCAAGAACATTGCAACATAATCAGTCTACCTCCTCTTTGTACGGCACAGACGTGGTGTGTGAAGAACATCGTAGCCTCATTGAAAGTATATCGCGCCAGGTAGTCTACGACTGCGCCGCTGCCACGTCAATAATGTCGACAAATGCGTTAGCGTTTTTGCTATTGACGCGTTATCGCAATGGTGCCACAGACAAAGAATTGGCCAAAGCTTTAGATGATTTGCGTCAGCGTTTACAGGGAAAAAAAGATTTAGGTTTCTCGGGGGAATCTATACATATCATCAACTATGCAACCGATTTATTGGGCGAGAAATTGGTCGAACGTCGTTACGATAGTAACAATCAACTTTTAATATATGTAGCAAATGGTATTGAGAGCTGGATTGAGTTAGCTTATTATTCGAACACATTGACACCTCATTTCGCGTTGCAATCGATTGTATTGACCACATTTCATAATTTATTACTGAAGCAGGTTAACATGCCTGAAGAACCGGGTATATGTCGTAAAAAACTTATAGAAGCCGCTATAGAAAATTGTGAAGTATATCGTTACGAATATATATTATACAAACCTACCCAAACATTGGTACAGGTGTTGGAGTCAGTAATCGATGAATTAATAATGCAAGGAATAATAAAAACAGAGCAGGTAAGAAAAAGATGTCATCTTGTATTTAGTAAAGTAAACGCGGAATGTGGATGTAGCTATATTCTTTTTGTTTATACGCCATATTAGCGATGAAAGAACAAGGACATTGGTTTTACATACAAAATTTTGTTATCCATCTGTGTCGAAAGAACAGCACTTCCATCTGTTGCAGGCTTCTTGAAGACTGTCACCAGGCAGGAGTGAAGAACAAAAAGAAACTGTTAATATATTCCTCTACGCGAGTTATCAAAGAATATGTACATATACACTTTCTGGGGTATACGCATAGTGTTTTTGTTTATTACTTTTATTAATCTTCTGGCGGTAGGCTTTTTGTCAGAGAATATTTGAGAACGTCGGAGCGTTGCCTATGTGTTGCCCACATGTTGGCTACTTTGCATTGTATTTTGCTTAGACGGCTTCCTCTTTTTTTTTTTGCATTTTTTTTTTTTTAATGATGCATCTCTTCTTTAATGTCAAAGCGAATTAATTTAACAAAATTAAGCCTTTTAGCCGAGCAGAGCTAATTAATAACAACTCCAAACGACTTCGCTTAATGCAGTTCTTGACTTGCCTTCATCATAAAATAAACAAATGTTTACTTTGTCAACGAACAAAGCTTATCTTACAAGGAGGTATTCAAAAAATAGATCCATTTTATCCTTATACGATAAGAGTTTAAAATAGTAATCCGCCCCATTCAAATTTTCTAAATACACTTGTACGCAAAAATACTAATTTTCCCTAATTTTTATCGAATAGCATCAAAAATGGAATATATTTTTGAACATAAGGACTTCTTAAAAATTCTTATAAGAAGCGTTAGTAAATATCCTTTCGGATCCACTCCTTTTTAATTAGCGTTCCACTATAAATCGAAACATCTTTTCAGTTTATTAAACTGTATTAAAATTTATGGAAACCTGTGACCTGTCGTAAGGAAGGCAAGCAGACAGACCGATAGGGATTCATAAACTGTTTTAATAGTCGATTTTGATTGGTTTAATAAAAGATGGGCCTTGTTTTCGAGTTCGGCTTGATATTGAATATATTTGCGTAAATTTGATCTAAAAAATAATTTAAAGGGATGGAGAGATAACTAGGGGACTATTTTTAAGCTAAATGTGATTTCTTCATTGCAACCTTATCCGTTCTTCTACTCCTGTTCTCAGACCGAAAACGAACCCGAAAGCGTAATGGAAAGTCGTCGCATAGCTCGCGGCTTGGCTGCTTATTTGGGTGAAGACAATGAGTATGACGATATGTCTGACGATGGCCATGACTTCCTCGATGTCGAACAACCACAGAAACCAGACCTCTTCCTCATTTCGGATACCAAAGTACAACAAAAAGCTCTTTGTGAAGTCTTGGCACCATATGGCCATGCCTATCTATGTGTAGCTCAATCGCTCTATAAACTTTACCAAAATTCTATGCTGGAATCAGAATTCATAAAACTAGTAGTTAAAGAATTAAATACAAGAGTTAAAACGCGACAATGCCCTTATGGTAAGTCAATAAAAATTGAATACAGTTTTTGACTTAAGGTATATTATCTCTCCTTCTTTTTTTGTTTTTTTTTAAATAACATTTTTTTAAAGCTGAAAGCATATCAACAGATTCGGTAAAAAATTGCCTAAAAGTTTTGGAAAAATGGTCTGTGATTGAGATTAGCAATCAGAGTGGCTTACGTTTGCTGGCATTGGGTACACTGTATGAAACGTGCCGCGGTTCTTTAAAGAACATTGTACAACGCATATCCGACATAGTGCCCTATTACGCTAATAATTATTTTTAAGTTACTCTTACATTTACAAAGTGAAACACGCACCAAAATATTTGCTCCAATCTCCAAAGTGTGCTAAATTTTCATTTTTAAGTCATGTAATTCAATATACCAATCAATATTCATTCATACTCATCATCTTTTTCTCTTAAAAATATACCAAAGCCATAATAATAAATAACTTGGTCCTACAGAGACTACATATTTATAAAGAGTCCAAAATGAAATTAATATCAACAGATGACTGAATTATTAAGGGATTTTTTTTTTAGATTTATGTGTAATTTAAGAAGAATATAAAAATAAATTTTAGTTACTCCGTTGCTAGAATAAAAAAAATATTTGTTTTGTTAAATCAAAAACAAATTCCTTTTACAAGTAAAAATACCCTTTTCGAATATAAATAAATTTATTTGAAAATGAAAAAGTGCAACAAATTTTCTAGAAAATTAGAAAATATTTTATTTTACTTTGGAATTATTGTCTTTTTAGTCGACTACCACAAGTTTATCTTTACCATTTCGAAATTTTAAAAATTTTGGCAGTTAGAACGAAACTCACAAAATTTATCAGAGAAAAAAAAAAAAAAAAAAAAGATTCAGAAGAGAAACTTGTAACTTGAGTAAAATTAATTCCATGGATTGGTTGCACAAGACATTGTTCGGCCAATCAACGAAAAAGTCCGAAAATAATGAGGTTGTGCAAACGTCCGGTTGTGGGGGTAAAATTGACTGCACCGTCAAAAAAGATAAATCAAAAGATTGTTCAACAAGCTGCAAAGGCAAAAAACCGCCGGACAATGAAAGCCGACGAAGAAGTCCATGTGATCCGACGGGATTTGAGGGGACAGCAAAGAAATGCTGAAGCTTGTCCGGGACGAAGGAGGGATCACTACATGTGCAATTTAATTGTTCAGAACAATTACAAAGAAAAAAAATAAGCGGACACAACAAACAACTGATGGGATGAAAGAATCAAGACACGTAAGCAAAAATTGTTCGTTAAGTGTTTTCTGGTATATGCGATCTTTCGTAATGATTTTAAAAAAAATGAAAAAAAAAGACTATTTTTAATACATTTTCTTTTTTTGTATATACAAATTTCGATGACATAGGGAAGAAAAGCAACACTTAAGTTTTGCGAAATGGTAAACGCCGGATGCCTTCACTCAAAGAGAAGGGTGCTCGCGCAACGAACAGTAAGTTATGTTGGTGTTCAAAGTCGGTGTGCACATCCTATTGCAAAATTGCTTTAACTATTTCGAGTTGACATCTTAAACCTTATTGCCTTTTCAATAGGTACGCGATAACGTCACGAACTCAATGGTCGGAAAGTGAAAAAAAGAAAACAACGAATAGCGTATTGTTGCCCCTACATATCAACACCATTTTTAGTTTAAAAAATTATTCAGTGAAAATTGACGGAAAATATAAATTTTTAGTATAATAAAAATATTTAAAAAAAAGTTTATTATGGGTTATTTCAAAAATTTCTCTAAATTTGATTTGAATCACATATTCACATTTATATAATGAGGGTTAAAACTAATATTAAATAATGATATCAATGAATTGTTACTTGAAGCGAAAATGAAATTTTCATCAAGTTACTTAATTGATCTTTCCCCGCATTAGCGAGTTATAGCGTGTGTACATATATCAAAGACAAAAATAAATTAAAAAAATCATAAATACACAAAATCCATTAGTTAAACGTAAACATCGAATTAAAAAACTGCTCACATAGCTCAAAAATATAGTCTATATAAACAGGATAACGAATATAAATTATTGAAAAGAAACCATTCAAATATATATTCTCGAAAGGATAATTTTAAAAAAAGTCAAGAAAAAAATGAGAAAACGCCCGTGTCTTAAATTAAATACGATATGTCGACATTTTTCTGGAAATGTTTACACAGTGTCACTAATATAATGTTTTCTCGTTTGCAGGAATCGTTTGTTTGCCTTGATCGTTGTTCTCATTATCAAATTCAGTTTTCAAATTCTTGGCAGACATTTTCAAGTTATTGCTTGAAGCCGATTTACGGGAAAAATTATTCAGTGAAAATTGACGGAAAATATAAATTTTTAGTATAATAAAAATATTAAAAAAAAAATTTATTATGGGTTATTTCAAAAATTTCTCTAAATTTGATTTGAATCACATATTCACATCTATATAATGAGGGTTAAAACTAATATTAAATAATCAATGATATCAATGAATTGTTACTTGAAGCGAAAATGCAATTTTCATCGACATCAAGTTACTTAATTGATCTTTCCCCGCATTAGCGAGTTATAGCGTGTGTACATATATCAAAGACAAAAATAAATTAAAAAAATCATAAATACATAAAATCCATTAATTAAACGTAAACATCGAACTGCTAACATAGCTCAAAAATATAGTCTATATAAACAGGATAACGAATATAAATTATTGAAAAGAAACCATTCAAATATATATTCTCGAAAGGATAATTTTAAAAAAAGTCAAGAAAAAAATGAGAAAACGCCCGTGTCTTAAATTGAATACGATATGTTGACATTTTTCTGGAAATGCTTACACAGTGTCACTAATATAATGTTTTCTCGTTTGCAGGAATCGTTTGTTTGCCTTGATCGTTGTTCTCATTATCGAATTCAGTTTTCAAATTCTTAGCAGACATTTTCAAGTTATTGCTGGAAGCCGATTTACGGGAAAGTTTCCGCGCTGCCTTTACTTTAGCTTTCGCTTTACTTTTGACGCGGACGCTACTAGTTGCTGTTTCCTGTTTAGAATACAAATTTATTAAAACATATTTGAAATTTAACGTTACGCAACACGTACTATCACATCAATGTCGGCGATTTCTTTGGGTTTAGCGCCAATTTGGCGAGAACAATTTTTCGAGCCGCAAAGGCAAATTTTCTTCTTATTACTCATTAAGTCATCCCAGTGATAATTAAAAGTTAACTCTGTATCCTAAATGGACAAGGGAAAATAGCATATGGTTGACTTTTCTAGAGAGTATTATTTTTAAACTTACTTTTTGTATGTCTTTAATAGCGAATAGACCGATACGAACCAGAGAATTCACGACCCATTTCTGTGTCTCGCAATTAGGATCGCAAGAGTGATTCATGAATCGGGCTAAATTGCCCTTCGGTTCCGCATCAATAATATAATCTTTCTCCACCGAAAGGAAATAAAAATTTTCATCTCGATCTTTTGTTTTCTGTAGTAATCTTGCCTTAAATTCGTCGTCATTGATAACTTCGCCCACGTATTCAATTACGAAAGCACCAGCTGGTATAAATTCGCGACATACTAAACCAAAGCCGCGATCTTTCATATGAACAACATCTAAACGCGGTGATATGCGAGACTCGAACATTTGATTTTGACAACGTTCTTTAGCCGGACATATTTTCGGATTACATTCGTTGAACAAAACGCGATTCAAGCAATTTGAGTAAGGACCGCATGGATTCTGATCGCTTGCCTTGCAATTACACTTGCTGACTTTTTCAATATCTATTTGTAATTTCACCGGCGACACAGCGCGATTGGTTTTGATTCGGACAAAGGGTTGTGGATGCAATTTTTCTTTATTTACAAGTCTTAATTGCGATTTCTTCATACTAATTATTTCATAAATGCGTTTGGCTTCTTCCACCCCCTTAGTATAGCGCGCATCCAAAGCTGCAAATGCAGTAAATCAATAAATTACAATTCATTTTAATGTAAGCATATATATTACATGATTTTGTTCTCGGTGGCCTAGAACAATCGCCTTCAACATATAAGTAAACACGTCGTCTGGATATCCAACCATGATCATTAGTACCAAAGAAACGCACCACAAAATCTGATTCACTATGGGGCATTTTTGCAATATTCTGAGGCACTTGAGGCGGTGGTAGTATAATGGCTGGCCACCATCGGAAATTATTGAACTTTGCCCAAACGATTTCGCCATAGAGTGGCTTACGACCGGACTCACATTCGTCACAAATATACACCGCGTTGTTATCTATTGGTCTTTCTAAGCATCGAACATGTACGGCGACTGGACATGTTTCGCAACAAACTAACTGGCCGCCTTCAACACATATGAAGCACCAATTTACGTTAATGGTCATGTCCGACTTGGAATTTGTGTGAGACGGGCATATAATGTATGCCGCACTTAATATTTGGCTGCCTGCTGGTATGCAACTTGAATAGCAGTGATAGCTGGCAGGGCATTTTACACATTTCACAATTTTGGCATTACTCAGCTGTTGAAATTTCTCTTTTGGGTTATCTGACACACACGTGTGACAAACATGAGATGGACAACGAAAAGATTCGATGTGTTTCTTGGAGTAAGTACGTTTGGCATGAGGCCAATGCTTGCAACACGACGGATGGAAGGCTCGTTCACAATTTTGCATAGAACAAGTGATTAAAGGATCATCATCTCGTTGAGATTTCGAACTGTTACATATTAGGCACTTTAAAGGCTCGTTGTTAGAGCACTCTTGACAAATAAGTTCGCTTTTAGAGTCTTCTTTTACTAGATTGGAGTTATTATGTGTTATCGCTTCTGCTGATATTGTGTTTAGAACTTCAGTTTCAGTATCGTTACTTTGATTATATACATTAGCTGGAATTTCGTTAGGCAAACACTCCTTATGTAGCCACTGTCGACATTCTTTTGAACATTTTTTCAGGTTTTTGCCCGGTTTAAAGCAATATCGGCAAACCGGTTCTCGAGAGAGGCCTCTGAATAAATATTTACTGTCCAAGTCGAATATATCATTAATAACCTCTTCTATTGGCCGATGAATAGTTTTTCTAACGACCTTTCGTGATCCAAAAGAATCACGTTGTAATGCCGGCGATGCATTGGCAAATAAATCCGGACTTTGGCCTATTGAAAGAGTTTTTTGTACCATTAAATTTTTTAAACGATTTGATAAACGTTTTTTTGTTACGCCGTCATCTCTTTGACGGAAGCTTTCTGCCAAAGTGGAGTCCAAAATACTTTGATTGCCATTGTTTAGTAAGTGATGCCCATGCCTCGCACGGTTTACTTCTCTAAGTGCATAAATATTACGCGCTGCTGCAAAAACACTTCTATCCAATGCCTCATCATCATCTTTGGTGTTCTCCAACACAAACTCTCTTAAGCAGCCATAAAGTTTGAAAAGATCGTCACCATTATTCTTAACAGAATTTACCGTATAGTGGGTTGAAATTGTGTATTCTCCATCAATGGTTGCCGCGCCAACGCTAAGCCTTGGCCGTTTGACTTTATTGGGTTTGTGCGGAGAATATGCTGGACTCAATGGAGAACTTGAACGGTCCCGCTTTTGCGCGATCGATGAAAAATTATGTAATAGTCGATTGCTGAAATTTTCAGCAAAACCATTAACGTTAATAGCGTCATTCGAGCCATACAGGCTACCGGTATCCGTAGTAGATTCCGCTCTGTACACATGCATTGATTTCCGCCTTTGTTTTTCCAATTTTTGAAATAGTCTGTAATATTAAATACCGTGTGAATTAAAGATTTCCATAAGGCAATCTGCGCATTTACTTACTTTGATTCCTCGAAAATTTCATGAAATTTCTTTAGTCTGTCAGAATGCGGTAACTCCGTGACTAAGCATGCTTCATTTATTGCCTGACGCCAGAGAGATTCTTTTCGTTTTGTCGGCAAGAAGGCTTTCAAATGCATTCCTTTGTTTCCAAATTTCTCTTTGACATCCTCCACGTGTTCCATATAATTTTCCAGGCTCACGAATGGGATAAGATTTTCCCGTTTTACCCAGTTGCGACGACCATTATCAGCAAAGAATCTTACATGAATCAGAGTAACTGACCTGCTTACATCGTCCTTCGTAAGGCTATCACTGTCAGGATCGGAGCAAGCCATACATGGCCAAAAGCAAAACTTGTATATCTGGCCCCAAAATACGTCACCGACGTCAACTGTCAACCAAGAACCTTCGTTTGCGATGGAAGAACCTTTGGCGCTATCAGTGCTAAACGCAGAGGGCGATTTTGCCAAAGGGATGTCTCCCGCCACCTCCTCGTTATGACTTTCGCTTTGAATATCACTGAATTTTGCCATTGAAAGTCCTCCGTATTCTTCCAGTGCATCTATAGATGCCTTGCTGAAATCTAAAGTTTTCTTTGAATATAATTTTTTCTCTTCTTCTTCTTCTCCTTCAAGGCCTTGTGGACTGCTCCCCCTCATTACAATATGATTATTTTTTTCCGTTTGGTTACTTTCTGATTGGTGTTCTTCAGTCCAATTGTCCTTTTCTTTCATATCGTTTGGTGTAGTTAAAGCCTCAACTAATGAACCATTCTTTTTCAGTAGTTTGTCAATTGGGCTTATAAATTTTTTTCTCTGCTTTGCAATCTTTGGACTGCTTTCATTCTCTTGCTCTTTTCTGGGCGTTCGACGTACAAATCCAAACATCGAATTGGATGCAATAAATTTAGCGGACATATCGTCGGATCTGTTTAATTTTGAAATATTACTAGGACTGGTGGTGAAAGTATTCATAGATCGTCTTTCCCGGCCACGTTTTGGGGCACCAACATTGTGATCAAACTTATGAGCGCTTTTAATACCAATATATCTGGGATTCAAATACGATTTTATTTTCCGTAGAGGATTCTTTTTTCCTATACAAGATAAAAATAGAGAAGAAAAATAATGAATTTCTGACAGCTTACTTGCTTACTTGGAATAGAAGATGATTTCCTTTAATACAAACTATGTGAACTACGTTTTTCTCCTATGGAGAAATTATTATCTATAGTGAACTCGCACACAATTCACAATTTTCTGAATTTGAGCTTTAAGTTTCAATTTTCTTATTGTCAACTATTAGTGAAGCGTTTATTAGGGAAACAAACCTTTCAATGTATTTGGATCTTTTGAGACGAATTTTCACTATACAACTATTTCTTCTTCAGTCAGTTTAAATTTTCATATCGGCATTTACACCAAAATACTTTACCTTCACTGGTTAGCATAACTGCCACAGATCTTGCACGAACAACTTCAATAAAGGTTATGAACGATTTAAGAATATAACATCTAATATTCTCCTAATTTTCTTGTAAAAAAAAACTGTTGCTGCCGCATTTGTAGCTTTCCGGCGCCAAAAATTTTTTTAGTGTTGCCAAACTATTAAAAAACAGAAACGAATTGTGACAGAAATTATTTCATGTTTCTGCATCTAAAAATTGCTAAACATTATACCAACACAAATCTTAAGTTTAGAAGTTTTATTCTTTGAGTCCGATCATCTATCTTAAAGTATAATATTATCCAATATGGTTTTCTTGATAAAAACAAACAAAAATCCGTTTCAACGAATTACTAAAAAAACGCTCTTTTTAATTTTTAGCGATTTTTTGTAAAATATTCAACAGCTGTGCTTTATTTCGCTTAATTGTCTACATTCACGTGCAGTTGTGTTTGGCATTATATTTTTTTTTTACAGAAAGAGGAAAAAGAAGGAATTTATGCGATGGACACTCAATTCGTTGAAAAAATTGTTCATGAAGTTAAATCTCAAGGAGTATTCGATGAATTTCGGAAGGATTCGATGGCGGATGTAGACACAAAGCCAGCGTACCAAAATTTAAGGAAAAGAGTGGAGGATTCAGTTAAGAAATTTTTAGCTGAACAAAAATGGCAGCCAGAGATTAATAAAAATCAATTGCGTGAAAAATTGAGACGTCACATTGCCGAGTAAGTTGATTGAAAGTAAAGAAAAGAAGTTTAAATAATAATTCATTATACTTAGGTCCGGTTTCTTAGATGTAGGGGTGGAGCGTATCGTAGATCAGGTGGTTAATCCGAAAATTGGCAGTATCTTTCAGCCTCGTATAGAAGAGATTGCTTATAAATATTTAGGTATACCACCTAAAAAATATGAACCGCCGCCTCCGCCTCTAATGCATCCTTTGCCACCATTACCAATGGGTGGACAACCATTGAAAGTGCAAACATCAGACCTCTTGCCGAATGATTTGGAACAAGTCAGCCCCGATTCGGATAAAGCTACTGTGAAATCTGAAGGGCAAGGTGAGGGTGAATGCGATATGGAAATTGAGAACGATAATAGAACTCAAGATGATGATGACGAGTCCCCTCCCTTTGAACCTTTGGGAAATGAAGAAAAATTGATCACTTCTCTGAAAAGAGAAAAAGAGTTTGATATTAAAACAGAAATTAAAGAAGAAGCGGAAATAAAACAGAGTCAACAAATCAAAGAAAATGTTCAGGATATAGCACTTCCTGCAAAGGCTAACCAAAGACTGGTAACGTGTGCGCAAGAGAATGAAATTATAGACACCGACAGAGAGACCAGCCAATCATTGGAAGCGAAGGTTTCGCAAATTTCGCAATTATCTAGTGTTTCGAACGATAGCTTTTCAGAGGCATCAAAAGTCGTCATAGAAGGCAGTCACAGTCAAGAAGAAGCGGTGGCAGCTAATATTTCGGAAGAAGCTCAAATGCCAAAATTTAATGAAAATTCTAGTGAGACTTTTGTTTCCGCAGAAATATCAAAGGGGAAAGAATTTCAACTTCATTTCGACATAAAGAAAGACGAGATCAAATTCGAGGGCACTGAACGTAACATTAATACCTTGAATAGACAAAACTCCCCCTCACCTTTAAAGGGAGGAGAGTCAAAGGAAACAGCTCAAGAAGAGAACGATAAAATTCAACAAAGCAAGTCGGCCTTCAAATTCGTGGCCTACAATAGCAGCAATAGCAATGTTGAACAACCGGCTGCCTCCAGTACTCAGAAGAGTGTAGATTCTTTTGCAGATGATACTACGTCGTCGGCGCCGCTGGTTATAGCGTCTGACGCTGAAGTAGGATTCAAAGATAAGGAAATTATTGTGGAACATAAATCATCGCCCAAAACCGCCAAGGAACAGATGTCTTGCAATACGTCTACAACTACAACTACAGAAATTCAAAATACCATGACATCGCCCGTAATTAACCATGTAGGTGATAAGGAGTATTTTAGCACTAAATATTCCTCATCGTTGTCATCAAAGTATAAAAAACATGCTAAAGAACATCGTCGTTCGCATGACAAAGAGAGAGATCATCGCCATTCTCATTCCAGTAAAGATAGTAAAGATGAGAGGAGTAAAGACAGATATCATCATCGCAGTAGCAGCAGTGGCAGTAGTGGTCACAATAAACACAGCTCTTCGAAAACAAAGCATTCATCCTCCTCAGCTACACGCAAAGATAGTTCAAAAAATTCAAAGCACTCGTCGTCCTTATCAACAGAGAAGGATAAGCAACGATATCATCAATATAAAGAGAGTTCTTGTTCTTCAACGACTTCATCTAAGCGAAGTGAAAGAAAAGACGATCACAGTGAGGTTAAAACTAAGCTAATAAAACGTAAATCAACCGATTCAAATGATGACAATGATAAATCTTCAGGAACATATGGAACCCCTTCGGTACCATCGAAGCCAAGTAACCAGGCTACATCCTCATCTGGGAAGTCAAAACCTAGGTCAAATAGCGACACGAAAAAGACTAGCACAACAAAAACGAATGGTAGTGAAATTAGATAACATTAAAATAATTTCCTCATATATTTTTTTTGTTTTTGGTTTTAGCGAAAACTTCCGCTTTAAGCGAGCCCGAACTGCGTCACGAACACCAAAACAAAGTTGTGATATTAAATGACATTTTGGAAAATCCTCAAACAAATTTTATAGACTTAGATGTACGAACATCTTCAGAGGCCGGCGTCCATGTAACAGTATCTACAAAAAAGGCCGAAATCGTTACATCTCAGTCTTTCAAGTCTTCCGTTCAAGTCTCATCTGAAAAAGACAATGAGATTAATGAAAAGTTTTCTTCAGATTTATTTTTCTTTGAAGATCGGCTTCAACAATTTAATGAACGCCTTAAATTATTAGACGTTGTAATAGACTCGTATCGTAGATCTATAAATAATTTCCGGTTTGATCCTGCTGAACGCGAATATAGTGAACGATTTTTTTTATCCCATGATGACGAATTACATAACAATAATAATCGTTATCTGATCAAAAAAGTAGGACAAAATTATTCCACCATTCATGTAGACAATACGGCATTACAACAACAACTTGAAACAACACCGTGTAAACGTTTTAAGCTAAATGAGGTGGACAAATGCACGGTTACCGCTAAGACGTCACCAATTTCCTCAGATAGTGGCAGTATTAATTCGAAAGAAAATGAAATTGTCGACAAGAACAAAACCGGTAAGTCCTTAAAATCTTTTAAACAAATCAAAGAATAATCAATTTATTCAAATTTTCTTTTTTCAAAATTGATTTTGACATTTATTGCTTTTTTCCTTATTATTTACTTATTGCTTTATTTTTACTTATTTTATTTTTCATTTAAGTATTTTATTTTCATTCCTTGTGAAAGAGATTGAAGTACATTAGTTTTCCGTATACAATACTTACAAATCTGGACTCATTAGTACATAGTACATAGTTACGGATTCAAGAAACTTAAGATAACAGAAATAACAGAATGCAAATTAAAGAAAGTAAATTTTTATTTATATTTGTATACAGTAAATCTGTTAGTATTGGAAATGCGCCCGACGATTCCCTGCAAACACCCACTTCACGCCGAAAGTACGCCAATAGATCTAATTTCACATATTTTCGTTATTTAAGATATAGATATATATAGTGATTGATAATATTTTTCTTGTATTGCCGTTACTCTTATTTTTCTACATTGGAAAGCGACACTTGCCGAGCATACGATTACGTACGATTTTTTGACAATTATTATTTATCACAAATGTTTATTCATTAATATTTTGTCGAGGAAGTGGATTTTCAGGTATATAACATCGGTAGACTTGTGTAGTGGTGCCAATTGCCCCCTTTGAGTTATTGGAAATAATTATAATCCCCTAAGTTTTCGGAAGTAATAAACCAATACTAACAATTTAAGTAT
This sequence comes from Glossina fuscipes, assembly GCF_014805625.2. Taxonomy (NCBI): domain Eukaryota; kingdom Metazoa; phylum Arthropoda; class Insecta; order Diptera; family Glossinidae; genus Glossina; species Glossina fuscipes. Next base: position 367,221 of record NW_023998453.1, on the reverse strand, counting down.
TCAATGGCGTTAGCTCGAGAGCGCTAACAGGCATGACGCAAAACCGAAAATGCGCTATATTCACTGACGAATATTTCTATGTGGATGACTTGGTTCTCTTTCGTATTTTTTTTGCACTCCTAATATATATGTTGTATGTTAAACGATGATGCTATATTGCGAATACGCAATTAAAGATCGTTTGCTGGAATTTATTTGCGAGAGACTCAAAGAATGACACAGCAGATATCTTGTTGGTTTCCATGGGCTACAGGTCGAAATTTTTTGTCGACTAAACAAAAAAGTGAAAAATTATGTGAAATTTATTAAATATTTGATGAAGCTGAAGCGGATCCAAAGAAAGGGTGCTAGTTTTTTTGCAAAATTCTTTATCTTTTATATTAACTATTAAATCGGTTAAACGTAATTAATTCCTAGAAAATATTGCTATCAATCAAGATAAAAATGCTGCCATCACAAAAAACATAGCTTCAGAGAACACGTTAGTAACACGTTATCTTTCACCGTTCTACCGCTTTAAGCACACTTAATTTTTCGCGGTGTAACGATTTCAAAAACAATGTTCGAGACGTGCACCAACAGCTATCCACATAGTTTTTTAGATGATCTGATTTCTTTGTTGTTTATTCTTACATCAAAACGCTTGAGAAAGGCAATAAGTTGGCTCCTCATTACTTCACAATAGAGCTTTCATTATCATGGTGGAAATTCTGCAAATGTAGACATTGGGGCTTGGTTTCATGTTGATAGAGGTTTTTAACTCTTACTTTATAAGAGAAAATATTTGCTGGCAGATAAAAATCTGTTTCAAATTTGATTAAGAGAATTGGTTTAAGAACATATGCGCAAAAGTTTTACTTGTAATAAAGATTTTCGAATATTTGGGAATTGTACGCCGTCGGACAAACGAAAGAAACTCAATCGAGTCTAGCAATCGCTAAGGATACGGGTGTATTTGAAACAATAAGGGCGTCGGCGATTACATAAATGTAGATCAACACAACTTTTTATTTTAGTCTGACGACTACCCTATATTTTTTCTTTCTTTATATGCAATATTCGAAAAAAAAAGTAAATAAATACTTTATTATTTCTTATACAATATACCAAATTTATTTTAATTAAATAAAATTTCGTATTAAAAAGTTTTGTCCATTCATTCCCTACTTTTAGATAATCAAAACAATTTTAAAACATTTCATCCGTAACTTGCCATTTAAAAAATAGTACGAAACCAAAATGCAAAAAAAAAAAAAAAAACGCATGTTGTAAATTATTAAATATTAACTAAAAGTAAAAACAAAAAAAAAATTAAAATATATATCTATATGTGTTCATTAACATAAAAGAAAGCACTTAACTTAGGTAAGCATTCATTCGTTCACAACAATTTTGTATGCTTCTCATGATATATATCTCTGCTCTTAAGTTATTTCATTACGTGTCTATAAACATTTTTTTGTCTTTTTCCTCCTTTATTAGGTGTCGAGTCTAACTCGAAATCAGTGCACTTGAAAGATCGTCTTAAGACTGTTCAAAAACTGACGCAACAACAACGTTATACCAGTGAAGACCTATATAAACCGCGTCCTATATTAGGTCAACGTTCACGGCGCCGTGGAGTAATGGATACCGTACTATGATTAGATGCAATTTTTAATCTCTAATATTTTTTTATTGCTTAGTTATAACATATAAAAAAAAGAGTGTCACGGAGATGAGCAAAAAATTTTTGTATACACATAAAAAAAAAAGAAAAAAACATTTATTGCCGTAACTCCCTAAATCTGAAAAAGCGTAAACGTCTTCCTAAGACCTAAACTTTTCGCTTGTGGTAGTCGCCTAGCTTCAAAAGTTTTAGCCTTTTTTCGGTTAAATAGTTTACTTACGTGATACGGTCTTGTCTACGAGCATTGGTTTTGACAAAGCTTCTTCTTTTGGGCTGAATACAATCCTTTTACCTTTGCTTTTCTTCTAGACTTTGCTTCTTTATCCTTAATTCGTAATTGCCATCAATGTAATGGTACGATCGATTTTTATCGTACACCTTTCAGTGTCTAAACTTTGATCTAAGTACACTAGATTATGTCTTATACCTGCAATAATTTGAGATGCGTATTAGATATCCCGCAAAGTACATACCTTTTTGACCGGCATAAGATATAAGATATAAATCGGTTCAAATATGTCTGCTATCTGTTTTTGGAACGCTTATAAAAATTGACAAAAACTTGAATATGGATATATAACTAGCTTTAGTTAAGTGGTGTGAATAAACTTTAAAAATGTTCACTTCGACCGTAAACTCTTCGAAAATAGCAAAGAACTTCACATTACCATTCATAGTAGATAGTAGTAGTTGTGTAGATCTTTATTGCGGGAAGGGAAATGGCCTGTCCTTAAGAGAAAAACCCCTTAACAGTTATTGCCCTCTAACACGATACTCGCATTTGTGAAAACCGTTGAAGATTTCGATGCAAAGGTGAGTGCGCCTCGTGCGTTCATAACAGACAAAAAGCTGTAACTTTCGAATCTTAAAAAATCTGCTAAACGTTTGCTACGACATTATTAACGACGGCTTCGAATCTCCACATCTGCCTCTTCTACCACTAATAATAATAAGGATACTTTAAGTTTAGATATCTAAAAGGGTTTGTAAGATCGATCGATCTTTTTATTATGTCTCTTGATTCATATTCATATTTTTGCAATCATTCGGGTCAGTTTTCGATCAAATGAACCGTTTTTACGACCACTCCTCTTTTATAAAAAAATTCGTAATTTAAAAAAATGTGGTATTTTTGATATTTTCTGAAATCACAAAAATCATTGAAAAAGTAATGTATTGAACGGGAGAGATTTAGATAGGACGGAACCATTTTTTGGACGCTCTGCGAAACACAAGCTCTTACAAAAACCTAGAAATATGAATATTGCTCTCGATTAGTTATTGCACATGTAAATTTAACGTATTAAATTTGGAGTGTGATCCAATTCTTTTAGACAGCCTCCTTTGGAAGATAATATTTTATGACGAGGATTGGTCAAGTGGTGTTGAGCATTTATACGACTATAACGTGTACCGTAATGTATAACGTAACTTACCATATTTATATAAAAATTCTTCTTCTTCCTCTGCAAGTCAGCAAATCAACAACAGATGATTCAATGTGTTAAATAAAATAACATTTTTACAATTCTACTGCATTAGGCCGACGAAAAGGCTGCTGCTTACTATTGTTCGCCTTAATTTTATAAGTTTGATTTAGCTTTAGGACCTTTTTTGGTTCTTTTTTCATTCAACAAATTGATTGTTATTACTGCAGTTTCATTTCATTAATCAAAAATCGTAATTACGCATCAGCTGACAGCGGAGTGCGAGGCAATGAGCCACTCAAAAAAGTCGTGAAGAAGTTGACTCTACACACCAAAAAAAATCACCCAAGTGCACTTCGACGAAGTGTTCGCGAACAGAAGACCAGTGTATTCGCTAGCGGAGGATGTAATATATGTGGATGCGGGTATACGTATAGGAAAGCTGCGAAGACCGAGGGGCACAAAACTGTCGTCGTTTTCAGAGCGCGAAGCCTGCTGACGAGGTTCAGCGTTGTTCTCAACAGGTAACCCTGCACCAGACACGGTGCAGGAATTGGAATGGAGACAAGGCTAGAAGAGAATCTCCAACTCGCTGAGGAGACCGGCCTGGACGTCAGAGTTGTTGTCTGCGATAGGAATTCCTACAATAAAAGATTTGTTGCAAATTTCATAAATAGGGTGTACACCGGCACAGGCGGGCATACGGCAGCCCGACTACCGGCACTTATTAGATGTGTTCGGTAGGAAAATCTTCGTTAATAATGACGGAGCCGCGTACGACATGAGACTAGCTGCGAACCTGGCGCAAACGAGCGCGCCAGCTCTCCATCTGGGACCAGAGATGCCATTATATAGCCTACCGTGGGGAATTGTCGTTACTGGTCAGTTCCACAATGACATATAGGGCGCAACATTCCAAGCTGCAATAAACGCCAGGGAAGTCTCGGCCTTACACGATGGTGACAAAGTGCAGAGGATCGTCATGGTTACCAAATTCGCGAATGTCTTCCACCGGAGGTCCATCAACAGTAGCAGATGGATGGAGTTCAAAGGTGATCTGGAAGATATCAGAAATTACTTAGAGGCGAATTTAACCCGGACTATGTATCGATGGATGGAATTATCAATTTTACTGAACTTATGGACGAGCTGCTGGAGGCTTACCCTGGTATAACTATACCTCCATTAGCTGGATAAGCCAGGACCTGGAGGAAAGGTTCTTCCACAAGGCGTCAACAAAAGGACTAGATCGTCAGTGGAAATAATGGATTAACGAAAAGACTCGAAAACCTGATGGTGACAAAATGTTCTGGTGGATTCAGAGCCGATGATGACTACTTTCTCATCGACAACATGGATTACAAAATTAAAGCCCAGGCTGAAGAAGATTTTACACCATTCGTCCTCGATGGAGGTATTCGGTGATCGCGTGCAGGCAACTGTGGTGACAAGGCTTGCCTTGTTCAGGGCGTCAGGATCCTGCAGTAGCGGCAGTAATTTAAGGTATTTCACGAAAAGCGAGTATTTGCAAAGAGTTTTTTTATATATTTATTTTTTCTCTCAGAGCTACTTTAACCAACGCCGTGGAAATGTCTTTACAACAATGCGCGCATTTGGGTCGTAATGGTAAATAATTAGTTTATTTGGATCGCTAGTATTGTGTTATTTTTTTCACAAAATAAAGTCTTTGCTGTGTTTAACCCTATATTTGTGTTTATTTCTGTCTTTGATTAACAATACAAGAATCGTTTGTATCTAATCATTAAAAGTAAATTTAAAATAATCTATTCACGATCTTTTTTACTAACATATTCTACACACTGATCTGTACGAAAATATTCTTCGCATTTGATCATTAGGTTTTCTAATCCTTCATTTTTCGAAAAAAATGTTCTCTCTACCTGTGCGTGCATGTATACCTACCATTGTGACTCCTATAGACCAAGACGTATTCCTAATAGCCGTTTCCAGGTAAGCATCACTAGCTTTTAGTTACTTAATAAAATAAAATGAAATGAAAACACTTTCAGTAGGCGAAGTTAGGAAGAGATTGATATCTAAAGAGACCAACGTTATGATATCTAAAGAAGCCTGATCATGTCTTTCGACATATCAGGCCCGATTTCTGCTTGGTTGTATGAGTCAATTAGAAATAGTTGCATGAAGTAGTGGAAGAGTTCAACTCAAATTCGAACGCCTTTATAGTTAAGTTAGGTTGTTGTTCTTATGTATAATAAAAAAGATTTGGGTAGCATAGCAAATCCAGTGTTCACCATTTATCGTGCTCACGGTAATAGCTAAACTCTTTCCTCGCTACGGAGCAGAACTAAATTTCCTCTTTTTGATCCCTCCAAAAACTATGTCATATGTTCAGAATAAGCTGTGTTGTTACATAAAGATTACGTATCATGCATGCATCCTATCCTTCGGGAATTAAATTAATGAATATTAAAATAATAAGTTACCGAAAAATTCCAAAGCTATGAATTAGATAAATTATTGTTGATCTTATTTTTGAATGCAAAATGCAAATCTATCGAAGATCTACGAGAAAGTTTTTGGGAAAACCATGGTCATGTACACAAAGAAAGCATCTGAAAGAGTTTAACAATATATAGTTAAGTGTAAATCATTTGTTTTCTTATTTATTGTGCTGATTGATTAGTGATTGTTGCTGATCAGATATTTAGCACGTGATTCGAGTCACGGGTGCCAATCTCTCCCTAAACTGTAACAAATATCTAAATATATCTCGTGGGGTTTTGTCTTTTAACTCGACCAGAATTATGTTTTACATTAGGGTTGGTCGTCCTGAAGACACTATTCATTCCGTGATTTAAACTCCTTCATTGTCGTAATGGCAATATCTCCTTACATTGAAGGTGTGTCCACTTATCTGTGTTAATATCACGACTAGGTTTTAGGAATGCTTTTGTTTTATAAAAATTTCTCGTAATCCCAAGGCCTCACAATTAGTTCAAATACTTGTCTTTTAAGATGCAAATCGAGTCAAACTTTTGATTCTCTGGTGATTTTACGAGAGGGCAGAAATTTTTGTTTTGCAAATGAAAATAATTGAATTTTATTGATTTATATATATCTACATATATATATATCCTCTTTTTCCATATATTTATAATTTTTTTTTGTTTTTTGTTTTCTTTTTTTTTTTTTTTTTTTTTATAAATATATTAGATTATCCAGTTTTAAATAGCGGATAACATTAATTGTTACACTTTACGAAATTCTTTATTAAACCTCGATATGTTTTAAGTTCGTATTAAGTTTAATCTAAATATTTAAAAACGCTGTCTAAAAATAATCAACATTTTAAATTTTAAGAAAACAAAACCACTTTGTTATCGTCAAACGACTCATTGAAATTGTAATAAAAAAAAAAAAAAAAAAAAAAA